>NW_015386722.1:115178-278246 GCF_001527695.2 Protobothrops mucrosquamatus
GGGAATTTTAGTGGGGTTTTTAAGGGTAATTTTAAGGGTAATTTTAACGACTAGGCCTTTACAAATATTTTCTTTTAATTTGGTTTTAATATTGATATTTGTTGTAATGTTGTTTTATAAGGCTGTTAGCCGCCCTGAGTCCGGTGAGGAGAAGGGCGGGATACAAATCAAATTATAAATAAATAAATAAATAAATATATTAAATCCCAACTAACTAGGAATTTGGAATATCTAAAATGGCTGAAGATTCACAAATGCCTTGGTAAAATCCCAAATTTATGAGCTGATCTCAGCTGGCTAGTTTTTATGGTAAAGCTACAAAACAGGGCAGGTAAAACAAAGGTGATACTTCTATACTTCTGAATATTTCACATGCCTCCAATGTGTGTCTGTGTACATGTGTGGCTGGGAGCATGTTCTTATATGTGAATGTTTCTTTAAATCTCTTACAAACTGCTGAGAGAAAAAAAGAAAGAATAGGGGATACAGTCTATTTAGAAGGTGATTCTGGATTTCAAGGAAGGAAGGAAGGAAGGAAGGAAGGAAGGAAGGAAGGAAGGAAGGAAGGAAGGAAGGAAGGGAGGAAGGAAGGAAGGAAGGAATTGAAGGAGGGAGGGAGGGAGAGAGAGAGAGAGAGAAAAAGAAAGAAAGAAAGAAAGAAAGAAAGAAAGAAAGAAAGAAAGAAAGAAAGAAAGAAAGAAAGAAAGAAAGAAAGAAAGAAAGAAAGATCATGTAGCAGGGATTAAATCTCTTAAAATACTTGCTTTGTTTAGCTAAGCAAGTTCACATACTTGAATGACATGCGTAACTTGTGAAGGTTATTCATTGTTAATAAAATATTTATACTGAAGTGTTTAATGTTTGAAGTAGTCTTTTGCCCTCTGTTTAACTTCTGCTCATTGTTAAAAATCAGGAATACAGTAGACAGAGAGGAGGGAGGGGAAACCCATGCACCATAAGCTTTAGTTAAAAATAGATAGAATATTTCAAAATGAGAAATATGGGATATGGAGAGCTATGGAGCTTGATTAATCTTACATTGTGTTTGGCCTTGAACAAAGCCTATCCAGCCTCCTAACAGTGAAATTTAATGGAATTATGCCCTTATTGTGAAATATTAGTTATCATTCCAGTTCAGAGGGGGTTTTTGGAATAAAGGAGTTTTTGTTGTGTAATATTGCTGATTACTCCAATTTAAGAAATATCTATTTCTATAATCTTATTATTGCCTTATGCCTAAATGGAAATTTAGCAAGAAATATTCTGCAGGAGTCAGGGGGATTCATAAAGCCAGAAAGAGAAATGTCCATACTTTTTGTGAAATATGTGTCTTTGCTTTCTTAATATCCCATGGGGAATTTATGATAAAAGGGGCACCTTGCTTTCAGTACACTTGAGGGGGGGGGAGGATTATGAGATTTTATAAAAAGGATTACTGCAGAAAGTCAAGTTTCCCCATGGGTTCTTTGATCCATAAAACTCAGTGTCAGACAGTTCAGTGAACACAGAACTAGCTTTTCAGATTCTTTCTTTAATGACATTTAATTTGTCATTTGTGGCTTCAATAAATCAACAGCATCCTAATGTGGGTTTTCACAGCCAGTAAACTGTTAGGCAGTGTTGAGCTTCAAGGTTTTAGTGACTGTGGTCCACAGGCTACCTTGCATCTGAAGATGTCAACCACAGTTGCTAGTGAAATGTCAGGAAACCGAAGGTCTAGCCCAGGGGAGGGCAATTAATTTTCCCAAGCAGCCACATGAGAAACTAGGACTGTTGTGAGGGTCAAACTAATAGGCTGAACTTAATTCTGCTCAATGTTAATTTTATTGTTTTATAAAAAGCAATAAATTACATGGTTTTGGTTAGCTGCTACTGGTAAGAATACATGTTATGTCTAATTTACATTTGATTTCTAATTTTTGACTGACCTCACACAGGCAAGTCAGGGACAACCAAAGGGCCAGATGTGGCCCGGGGCCATAAAATGGCCAAGTCTGGTCTAGACAATGTTCACTGAAGGCTCAACACTACTCCAACAGGAATTGGTTCTTACTCATGATTTGGATTATTTCTTGGTTTGGTTGTTTGTTTAGACAATTTGTACAGCTGCCCGTATCACAAATTTGACTCTGAGCAACACACAAAGCTTAAAATCCCAAAGACAATAACATAACGGATGGAAACTAATCAAGGAGAGAAGCAACCTAGAACTAAGGAGAAACTTCCTGACAGTTAGAACAATTAACCAGTGGAACAACCTGCCTCCAGAAGTGGTGAATGCTCCAACATTGGAAGTTTTTAA
Organism: Protobothrops mucrosquamatus; assembly: GCF_001527695.2. Lineage (NCBI taxonomy): Eukaryota > Metazoa > Chordata > Lepidosauria > Squamata > Viperidae > Protobothrops > Protobothrops mucrosquamatus. The sequence goes on from NW_015386722.1 coordinate 117,481, forward strand.
GAAGAGACTGGACAGCCATTTGTCCGAAATGGTATAGGTTTTCCTGCCTGAGCAGGGGGTTGGACTAGATGACCTCCAAGGTACCTTCCAACTTTACTACTACTACTACTACTACTACTACTACTACTACTACTACTACTACTACTATTATTATTATTATATTCCATAAAAACAAGAATACAGGTCTGTTAGCAATCACCACTTCATCTGAAAAGACAAAGGGAAGAATCACCTTCCGTCCAGAGAGAATTAAAAGACAAACCTAGCAGAAGGCATGACCTTGATTTGAAACAACCAAGTGCATCCATAACACAACGCACAAGTAAATCAAGAGGTCAAAACAGATTGAACAGTATGTCACTTTTACAGAAAGAGCACCAGAAAATTCCTTTCTGGGTTTGAAAAAACAAACTTTCTTAAACTGTTATCTGCACACGAGAACTTATTTTATTTTATTTATTTATTATTAAATTTATATCCCGCCCTTCTCCTTGCGGACTCAGGGCGGTTATTATCTGCAAACACACTGCATCAACACAAGATTGTCCAAAGAACAACCTTCCCCATGCTGCTGTGCACTCATATGTGGAACAGACACTGTGAAATATGTTTTCAATGCATCAATCACAACAAAACATTGTTAGGAAGTGAGGTATATACACGTCAGCTACCTGTTAGAAATCTGGGTACTTCCTTGTATTCGTGCATGACCCCCCTTATACTGTGGCTATCCAGGAGCAGGTCAGTTCTAGAAGAGGGAAAAACTGGGCACAGGGTACCCAAGATCACTCCCACTTTATACAAGGCATCACTTTCACTTCTGTCACTTATTTCCTCCCTGATTCAAGTTATTACGATTCCATTTACAGACCCTGCTTGACAGCTGGTTGATATGCCAAACTTCCATAGGAGGATCAAATATGTGTTTGCTCAAAGACAGAAGCTGAGTTTGTTTCACATATCCTTTTAAAATGCACCCTGTACTCACAGTGGCAATTGGAGCTAATACATCTGCTCCTGAGTCTGATAAACGTTACTGAGGATAACAAGATTGAGGCATTCTGTCTAAATGATCCATACCCAGGAGTTTTGAAGGCAGGAGCAAAGCTTTTATTTGTAGCCTTTGCTTATAGAAACCAGTTAGTGCCTTCAATGATTATTAATTTTATAGGGCTTCTTTTTATAAATGTACTAGACAACCCATAACCTGTCAGGTCATCATTTTAAAGATATTTCTTACCTAAATAGAGAAACCGGGCAGGCAAAAAGCAGGAGGAGGAGGAGGAGGAGGAGGAGGAGGAGGAGGAGGAGGAGGAGGAGCAACCTCCGACTTCCTGCTGGCTTTCCCATTGACTTTCATTGTGGAAGTTGATAGGGAAATGAAGATCACAAGACTACAGCTGACCACATCAGGGCAGTGGTGTGGCAACACAGCAGTGCTGAAACAGCCACAATTTTGCCAAATTTCAAGTCCATAGGAGCAATGGGATCCAGATTAGGATGTATTGTTTGAGTTAGCCCATTTCAGGTATGTTGATTCAAAAACTGTTGCCCTATGATGTACTCACTTCCTCAACTGAAGCTTGCAAACAGACAAATAGAGTTTTAGTAGTATATAGATGTATTGTTACTTATGCACATATGCATGTCTTAACGGTGTGCTGTATTTTTAAATTCTGTAACTTAGTCTCAAACTGTAAATAGACTCTCTTTTAGGTTCATGTTGTCAATAAGAAACTCCTATCATAATAAAACTCAACCTCATGCTGTAACGTGTACCTGCAAGTTTATGTTTTTCTGTTTTTAATATTTATTCATTTATTCATTCCTTCATTCCTTCATTTTTCCCCCAAATGTTTATATGCCACTTTAGTCATTTTAACACCAAGCAGTCCTCTATTTACCCTTGCTTGTTTTTCTCTCAGTGTAACTAGAGCGTGACGTTACACACTATTCTCCAATGCTGTGTATATCACATGCCTGTATCATTTTCACTAGCCCCAACAAAATACACGCCATTGTGCTGTGTTTCTGAATTTCCAGCTTCTGTTTAAGGAGGAAATGAAGGCAACGGCTGAGTAAATTATCTTGGCACATATACAGGCAACCGCTTCTCTTGTGGTCTCTATGTGAACTTCTAAAACTGATGAGAGAGATGGATTGTTTATGTGTTTATGGGTTCTTTGCAGGCCAAAGATAAGAGAACAGAGAGAGGAGGTGTGGTGGTAGTGGTCAGGAAGACAGTTTAGAAAATAAGCTCAAAATAAGAACCGATCCAAAGTGCCTGCTCCTCTTCAATTGGAAGCTACAGTACCTTCTCCCAAAGAGGGAAACACTTAATTAAGGAGAGAAGAGCAAATGCTTTCGATCCACTAAGCACAAAGTGTGCGTTCTTTTCCTTGGATGGTGACTTATACATCACCTCAAATGCAGGTTGCATAATCTGCATGAGCTTATAAATGCTGATTTATAGGTGTAGATTTAAAAAATTACTCCAATGTAATTATAAATATAACGCACTTCATTCTCTGAGTAGGGAAAAGTTGACAAATAGCCACCGAGTCTGCTCAGCCTGCTGAGCAGGTGTTCAAAGTGTGGAATGGCATTTCAAGGCTCCTGTTCTTCCTTCTTAGGATGTGTGGTGGTGCCACTGGAAAAACCCTGGGCTAGCTAAAAAGGAAACCAAGGTTGTGTGAATCCCACAGATGCATGCTGCATCCCAGATGTATTGACAAAGCTGTGAGCATGCTAAGAGAAGCAGAGTGATTCTTCATTTCCATCCTATCACAATGAAGGAAGAAACTGGGGGAGTAAGTTTCTATCACTACCTCTCCAGACCTCTCCTATCCTGAGTTCATTTACACTGAACCTGGAGTCCTGCTGTCAAGTGGAACACAAATATTTTTAACTCACAGTAAGTAAAGAATAGGAAGGGAGAGGCATGGATTTCTTGTCCTACTGAGAAGGAAAGGGTATTTCCTCTTCTGCCTTTTCCTGTGGCTGGATCAGCAATATTCTGCAAAACAGTCCCCACCACCACAGCCAAGGTTTCCATTTAATATCTGACTGAAATGGGGAAGGGAGAATGACCAGCTTGCTCTTTGCAACATTCCTAACTTTGACAAAGGATGACATTAGTTCAGGACAGAGGAATTCAGTTCCTCATCCAGCTGGGGACAGTAAATTCTTTTCTGCTGAAGATTTTATGAATAAGTCTATCTGTTCCTTTGCTGCCTTTAGAACATCCCACCTCAAGTAAAGATGCCTTGATGTAGCAAAGTAGCCCCAGTGAAGTAGGGCTAGAAGCTAAGCAATTGTGTTATAATGAGCCAGATTATCTTTGGAGATTCTCAGTCACCCAGGTCATGGTTGTCCCAAAGGCGCTTTTTCAAAAGGCAACTGGACTTTGTTTTTCCTTGAAGATGTTTTGCTTCTCATCCAACTGAAGACACTTCTTGGATGAGAAGCAAAACATCTTCAAGGAAAAAACAAAGTCCAGCTGCCTTTTGAAAAAGCACCTTTGGGACAGATTTGCAGTCCATTTTACTCACAACTTTCCATGCCTGTATCCCCCAATGTGTTCCCTGGGAAGCACCAACAGACCTACTGATATGTTCCTTGAATCCCACCAAGCCCACTGCGTCACCTGACTTTTAAAACTTCTTTCATGCTCTTTAAATTTGAAAGTAGCCAACTGCTGCAAGGGAGACCACGTTTAGTATTTTCTTTATCAACAGAAATGCCTCTGGGTCTTGAATTAAGGCTTTTTTTTTTTAAAGAAAGTGTGCCCACCTGGGAGGGGGGAAGAGGAACACCCTGAAAATCTAAAGTACTGGCAGTGAGGATCCTCATTTTTACTTTCCAGAAAATGAGGATTTTGTGGCTGGGAATGCCACAGCTGCTTATGCTTCAAAAGTCTAAATTATGGTCCCCAAAATCTAAATTATGGTCCCAAAATCACTGAGCTTTCCAGTCTTGAATTATCCAGATATAAGATCACATCTGCTAAGAATTTTGGTAGTTGGCTGTCAATCATCCAGTCACCCACAATTTTAGATGTATCTAGCCCCATCATCAATTATCAAGAATTGAACCAAAGTCCTCTATATATGAAGGTTGTGCATTATCCTTGTGCCATTATGAGCTGTGGTGGCGCAGTGGTTAGAATGCACTATTGCAGGCTAACTCTGCCCAAAGACTGGAGTTTGATCCTGATGGGCTCAAGATTAACTCAGCCTTCCATCCTTTCAAGTTCAGTAAAATGAGGACCCAGATTGTTGGGGCCAATATGCTGACATTTGTAAACCGCTCAGAGAGTGCTGTAAAGCACTGTGGAGCAATATATATAAGTGCTTTTGCTATTCCTTTTTACTGCTACCTTGGAATCCAAGTCAGCTTTTCAGTTACTCACTAGCTGACCTTCAGAAACTCATAATTTGTCAACCTAAAATGTCTCCTTGGAGAAAAGAAAGGAAATAAATGAAACAGTTCTTTCGCTGTCTCTCCCCGGAACATATAGTATCAAAAATGTTCAAAGGGCAGATAAAGACAGAGAGTCATATTTAACAGAGGTGGGGAAGGGGATGGGATGGGATGGGAGAAAGCGAGGGGGCACCCAGGCATGAAATGCCAAAGATGAAACTTATCAGAGCTGGAACTGCAAATGTAGAATACACAGAGGAAGACAATGGGTAAACTCACCCTGTTCAACATCTTCCAAAAGAACCCCTCTTTTAATGAGCTCCTCTCTTGGTTTTCGCATTGAAATCTTTCGTTCTAAAACTGACATTAAATTGGAAACAAAAAACCAGCACTCAGAATAGAGGGCAAAGATGGAGGGGAAAAAATCACTTTTAAGATATGGTTAAGTGGCTCATTGTGATTGTTTTAAGGATGAATGTTACATACATATTCTTATGTAAATATTTCTTTTCCCTCAATCCATGTTGCAAGAGGAGGATAACACTTCATGCATACAATATTTTACAACTGGAAAACAGTCAATGGAACTTTAACTAGGCACTCCTTGTCTGAAATTCTATTTGACATTTTACTACAGGCCACTTCAGCAAAGCTTAGTTATAGCCGCAGTTGGCTATCATTATTAAGTGGCAATAAAACTTTGAAAACATTTCTGAGGAAGCAGATCTGGAATCTGCTATTTTCAGGTAAGAATGCAAAGTGCTATGCCAGATAATTTCTGATCTGGAAGATCTGTTGATTCAGTGACCTGTGGCCAAAGCAGTCAGGGAGGTAAAATGGCATAAGAACAAATACGGTACCATGTCCAAAACAAGGACTGGGGTCTCAGGAAATAACAGACTATTACTTGTGGTTTGTTGATTAAACTACATTTCACTTACTCCTTCCCTTGAATTAAGCCACAAAACATGATTTACAAAGTACAGTGCCAAGAGTCTCTCATTACCACTCAAAAGCCAAAAGAAATCAAGCCACTTTACCACTTAATGCAGTGAGCAAACTCAGGCTAAGAATGCACAAGGGCTTAAGGGGAGAAGAACAGGACTGGAGTCTAGCAGATTACCTTCTGATGTCTCTTTAAATTTTCCACTGGTTTTCTTTTTTCGCCACTTCCAAGGTTTAAAGATCTTGCCAAACCCAGCAAATTTGCTCTTTCTCTTGGAAGGCGGGGTTGTGTCGCCGGATTCCAGAACTTCAGCCACTGTTCCAGCATCCTGTGTTGGCTGCTCCCCCTCCTCAGCTGCACACGAAAGAGAAAGAGGAACATTCATTATAAGAGGACATTGTCACAATGATACCTCGTCTAGATCAGAGGTCTCCAACCTTTTGGATACCAGGGACCGGTTCCGTGGAGAGAGGTTTTTCCGCGGACCAAAGGGTGCATGGTTTTATGTGCTGCCTGCATCCCACGGACGGGGCTTTGTTTGTTTGTGAGACCCGGTTGCTGGCATGCTGCGGCCCGGTACTGGTCCACGGACTGGGGGTTGGGGACCCCTGTTCTAGATGAAGGTGACTACAGATAGTCCTTGGCTTACAACAGTTCATTTACTGACCATTTGAAGTTACAGCGGCACTGAAAAAAGTGACTTATGACCACTTTTCATACTTACAACCGTTGCAGCATCCCCGTGGTCACATGATCAAAATTCAGACGCTTGGCAACTGACTCATATTTATGATGGTTGCACGGTCCCGGGGTCACGTGACCACCTTTTGCGACCTTCTGACAAGTGGAGTCAATGGGGAAGCCAAATTCATTTAATAATTGTGTGACTAACTTAACAACTGCAGTGATTCACTTACCGACAGTGGCAAGAAAGGTCATAAAATGGGGCAAAACTCACAACTGTTTCGCTTAGCAACAGAAATTTTGAAGTCAATTGTGGTCGTGGGTAATGGACTACCTGTAGCTAGAATATAACTTTATTATATTTTTTTAACCTTATGCAGCAGGAAAACACACAGAAAAAAAACCTTGGGAAAATACTGTACATTACACTATTGTACAGATTTGCTATAAAATGGGTAGACAAAAAACAAGCTAAAATGATGAGGGGTGGGTGGCTTTGATTTACTTCCTGTTTTAAAAATGGGGGGGGGGGAGAGAAAAAGCATCCCATGCCAAAAGTAACAATCTCAGGAAATCAACACAATAACAGCCTCCCACTCCACCTACTGTTCTGGCATTCCCCAAACATTTTTAAAAACAAAGAGTGCGCAGGAGGAAGAGAAAGGGCCTGTGGGAAAATATCCCTGCAGCTTAAGTACGACACTGGTCTATGAAGCAAACAAATGTCAGATATGGAAAATCCATTCAGGTTTTACTGTTTCGAGCCATTTTATGGCGCTTGGAGTTTTCCCTGTAAAATATTAGTCAACCAGCATGATTTACAAGAAGTTCCATTAGCCAAAAGATACCCTTTTTGAATTTATACTCTGATAAATACTCTGTCTCTCAGTCACTTTTAATTCATCTTTCTTCTTCTTTTCTTTAGTTTATCATTTCCATAAGCTTCCGTTTTATTTTGGGGGGGTTAAAACATCAGCAGGAATATTTTATTTTAAAAATCATCAAAATGCTCTCCGCATCCCACAGCTTCCCACCATGGTTATTGCCTGTCAAATCTTCCCAACTTTTTAGCTACTTGGTCATATGGCCACAAATATCCAATCTCTGCTCAAAGTTAACCTATGGCATTTTGTAAATGAGCTTACTAAACTTCATATGCGCCAGAATATGTCCCCTATTTCCTAGAATTATGTTACCTATCCTACGTGGAAATATGGAAGTTGCTATTTCAAACATATCTGGAGGATACCACAATGAAGAATGCTGATCAGCATCTTTCCCTTTCTACAAACATGACAATGCAGTATAAACAGTTCTCCTTAGGAACAAACTGTAAACAAAGGAAAAGAAAATTTCAAAAAAAATCATATAGGAAAAAGATGAATCACATTTGATTCGTTGTTATAGAACTCACTTCCAAAACTGCACAATCAATTGTAAGTTAAAGAGTGACCAAGAAATTATTCCTTAGATTTCGTATATTATGCCTGAGTTCATCCAGTCAGGTCTTGTAATTGACAGACAGAAATTATGTCAATTCATAGATTTTCTATTATCATTCTTATTAACATTTTATGCCTCCCAACTCCCAGTGGCTCTGGGTGGTTTACAAATTATTAAAAATATTTGTAAACAAAAAAAACCAATACAAAACCAACCTATATTATAAAGCATCGATGACAAACTCTAATGGCTAGTTAGGCGTGAAAAATCAGGATAACACAAGTTCCAATTAAATTGATGTATTACTAAGTATGCCTATTTATAAAAATCTACTCAAATAATAGCACTATCTTGGCATGGAATCCAAGAGGTGCTGGAATCAGTCCATTTGTGGCTACATAGAAATTCCAGGCTGATTTCTCTTTTGACTCCGCCTCTAGGTTCTCCCACTCCTTCTCCTAGTTTCACATACTGTATGAAGTTAAAATGAAACAGATCACTTTAGGAATTCTGCAACCTGCATACTCTCCAGATCCATGGCCAGCCCATTTCTCAGCAATGGCCATACCATATGCAAATTCCAAAATTCCAGGGTTAAAAGTTATGGCTTAGCATAAGCATGAAACCTAAGTTAATTTGAAAATATCTAACATTCACTTCTACTTGCCATTCATTATTACTCTACACCAAGAATACCTTCTTGAATGAAGTTATGATGTAAATGTTCTCCTTGCACAACGCTGCCATTTCAATTTCTCCCAGTATTTACAACATCCTATAACCCAAGTCAGGCTTCTATTCAAACAAATGTTTTCAGGAGGCTGGCATCATTTGAGTTCATATCATACAGCGATATAGTTGAGATCATGTGTGAATGGGAACAAAGCCAATTTAAGACCAATCTTATGAAGAAATAATATATTACTCTTGTTCCATGACTTAGTGAGTAGATCAGGTGTTATCATAATTCTTTCAGAGGGAGATTGTAGAGTAACTGCCTTACTCACAAATGGCTCACGCTGTAGGGGGTGTTCCCATGGAGCTTTCCAAAAATAAATCTATTTTTTGGCAAATATGGACATGAGACATTTTTGAATCTCAGCTGCACAAGAACACTTTAAGACCTGTGTCCTTAAAAAAAACAAACTAAAGGGATACAGAATACTTCCAGATGCAAAACCCAATTGCAACCATACTTAGATACGCAGAAATGTGCACAAGTAACTACTTAGCACATTAACCACTTAGGGGAAATCTCTGGGTGGGAATTCACAACTCCATGTTTTGGGGAAAGCAAGAAAATCAAGAAAATCTCCAAAAGAACTAATGGCTTGTATATGGACACCTCCAGCTAGTTGACTTTGATTTTGCCAATTAGATAGATTTGTTGTTAAGAGAAATGGCTAGTTATATACTAATGTGTAAAAATAAAAAGTTGAGGCTGTAATGCTGTTATCATGTACTGTGTTAAAAAAATTAGACGTCAATGTTTTTTCCTTTTTCCCTTGTACATCATATTTTCTTCCCCTCTCTCTTTTTCCTTCCCTTAATTTCCTATTTTTATTTTTCTTTGTATTTTCTACACTGATAAAACAATAAAAGTCATGAATGCAAAAACAAAACAGTGTAAGCTCTAAACATTATGATATACACTGAAGGAGATCCCATGTTTGGTGAATACTTCTGAAAAATCATTCTTCATATTTTGCAGAACACAAAACCCAACACTTTAGGATTTCCTTTGCAAATGTATTTCTGGACATCAAAAGCAACACTACTAAATATTCCAATTATTTGCAGACGTGCTTCCTCTTTAGAAAAATGCCAAGGGCGTTATATTTTAATAAGAGCTCTAATTTTATTCATTCACTTGGTGAAATGATCATTTCTGATCTAGGAACATTATTTTAATGACATTTGCTGCAGACCCAAATTATAATATTCACAATTTTTTCCAATGTCATGGAAAGGCAACGAGGTTCTAGAATTCATCCTATTGATTATTGGTTGTAATTCAGTGAAGACATACTGGGATATAACCACTCTGAAGCAATGGGTGTTGTACCACAACCACCTGTAATCAAAATCAAATATTCTACAGTAATAACTGTTAAATGCAAAAATCCAATGAGGTTAAGTATGCTAATCTTAGTCAAATAAAATGTATTCACCTTCTTCTTCATAAAGATTCTAAGATTGTATTGTGCAAACAATGGATGGATCAACAGGTAATGTGGGTTTATAACGCACATCTTCTAATCATCAAAGGCCTACATCACAAACATTTCTTTCTTGTGCAAAAAGTCCATAAGGTGTTTTGAAGTCATTGATGAATGTCAACAATGCCTTGGGAACTTTAAGATGGGTGGGCTTAAGCTCCCAGAATTCTGGGAGTTGAAGTCCACCCCTCTTAAAGTTCCCATGGTTGAGAAATACAGGAATAAGTCCATTTTTCCATCTCAACAAATTCTATCAGTTCCACCAACCATTCCTCCATAGTGGGTAATGCCCAATCTTTCCCTCATTGAGCATACAGTAATCTCACCACAGTAATCATAGATTGAAATAATCTTCCTAACTGCTCATCAATCACTCTTAAAAAGAAAACCTCTGGTTTTAACACAGACAGTAGATCCTATCATTCTTTATACATATTTAAAATTCTGAAGCAATGCAACTGTTGTCTTGTCTATTTCTTCAATTGTTAGCTATCATCTTCATTTAAGTTATATATTCCCAAAGGGTAGCAGCTTCTCGTAACAACAAAACCAGAAAGCAGTAAAGGAGTGCCATAAATACCACCAAATTAAAGTTTTTTTTGAAATAAATCCCCCTCTGCTAGCAGAAATGCATATATACCTATGCCAATGTCTTGCATCCACAAGGCACTCAATAATAACTCAATAAATTTGGTGGCATTATATTAGCGTATCCTGCATTGCACCAAGCGCCACATGACAAGCAGAACAGGAAGGTGGTTGATGTCACGATGCCAAGAACAGCCCATGATGGCTCTTATGTAGCGCAGTGATCCAACAGACCCTGGAGCAGTACAAAAGGGCTTCTTCTTTTTATTTCAACCATCGCATTAATACCATAGTACTCACCCCAGGCTAGCAGCAAATTCTCTGGAGGTAAACAATGTCCCCGTTAAAATTATTTCACAAAACAACTGAAAATCACAAGGGTATGAAGTGCTATTTCTATACATCTTTGCTAATAGAACTAGATTGGAGATAATGTGTTACTTCAAATATTTACATATATTTAAATTAAGGGGGGGAGAATAAAAGCTAGCTACGTCCAGCTGTGGTAAAGGATCCCAGGCTGCAGGCTTTTCGTGCTATTGTGGCAACTCAGTAAAAAGTAGACCAAGCGTCTATTTTTGCTCTTTCATGTTTCATTAAGGAAGTCTGCACAGGCTTTACCTCTGCTCTCAAGCTGGCATATTTTCTGATTAAAAACAACGGGTTATTCCTCTTTCGTAAATTTAAATTCCGTATCACAAAACATCTGCTTAATTTGGGCACAAATTGTATTTTTGGACATAATGCATCCACTGTGCAAACACTTGTATAACCTCACTGTCCAGGAACCACTATGGAGATATACAGCACATTTGCATCAGTAAGCCTCTATTGAGAAAAATAGTGGAAGCCTGGCAGAAATTGTAATTGGGGTCAGCTAACTCTGGTTTTTAACCAGTGGCTTGAATAGTTCACTAAGTTGCATGAGATGAATGTCAAGTGAACACATAGGGAACAGGGGGTGGAGGGAGTGTCAAAACACGCATCATAGCATCACTGTGGCAAAACCCTGTGACTTATGTACTTGCATCTGGTATCAAGTACAAAATAGTGAAGTTTGCATCATGAAGTCACAACATGTTTTGTCATTTTTTTTCATCATAACCAGAACTAATAGCACTAGATACTGAGGGGTGGAAAACATCCAGAGTTACAGCTGATAAGCTTAAAGACTGTAATGCTGCAAACCAATGTTTCCCCTTAAAAAAAACAAGCTCTGCTCTACTTCAGCAGGAACAAAAGAGTATATGGGTAGTGGCAGCAAATTCTTGGAGGAAATAAAAGGAATTCAACCTCCGCATCCACACAACCAGTGACCCACGGGTTGTAGATCTACAGCTGTCTGTTACACTGTGTAATGTATTATACGCATAACAAAATTCACATTTCATAGAATCATTTCCATGGCACATTCTGTCACTGGGAACCCACACACAGACAAGTCAAGAGAACGTTGGATAAAGCCCTTGTCTGGAAAGGATTTTTTTTTTTAAAGTTTGAACTGAATTCCACATTTTCCCCCACACCTTCCCAAGAGCACCAGACTGTCTTGCAATATGTTTGCTGAAGTCAAACTATGTGCACTCAGGGCTTAAGTATGGGGAAGGTCACCCCACCTATCTTCCTGAAAGAAAAAACAACCTGCTACAGAAAAATAATGGCTATTTCCAATATTGTAAGCTGTGTCACATCAACAAATGCCACATACTTCTATTTGCAACAAGGGCAAATATACGTTCTGTCTCTGGTCAATGCATACAATCTCTAAGAAACTAAGGTGCAAATCAGGTGTGTTGATTTAATTTGGTAACAGCAAGTGAGAATAAGGAAACATAATACATATGTTGCACCCTAAATACTGTTCTAATCATTTCAGAGGGCTTCTTTGAGTACCTACAAAAGTTTATCTATTGCTAAAGAATTGTTTTTTATTTCAACTACCAGTGCTTTGGTTTAAGTCTTCTAAACATTGGCAACACAAGATAATAGAACATAAGGATCTGTCTGCTACTATCTAATCTACTCCTTTGCAAATAAGGAAATTGCTAAATACATTTAGCAATTTAAATTAGTAGGGAGCGCACAGACACACAAAATTAAAAATCGCCTCTTAAAAATGGGAAGGCACTTAGTGGAGATTTAAAATGCGACTTATAATAGAGGCCACAAGACAAGCTGCAAACATATTTAACTCTTAAAGCTCATTTCCCAAATCAAAGACTGTCTCTACTAAAGTCACACCCTATTTGTGAAATATACCCTGCACAGAGTCAGGCTAAGAAATGTTTCTTAACTCATTTGTAGTACTGTGAAAAAAAATGGCAGGTACATTAAAAACCTCAATTGTCAGCATCTTTATTCAGATCCTGGTTGACTACCAGGCAACACCACGCCAATCTTGGTAGCCTGATAGAGATATTTTCTGGATGGCTCCCTAGACCAGTGGTTCTCAACCTTTTTAATGCCACGACCTCAACCGGTCGTAAGTCGAGGACTAAACCGGTTGTAAGTCGAGGACTAAACCGGTTGTAAGTCGAGGACTAAACCAGTCATAAGTCGAGGACTACCCAACTGGTCATAAGTCGAGGACTTTCCCTGCCCGGGAGCTCCGCACATGAGTGATTCCACCCCCTGCGCTGGCTGAGGCGTAGCTGGCAAGCGGCAGAGACGGAGCAGGCCAACCACCAGCTGGCCCAGCCCAAGGGAGGTAAGGCACCCACCGGAAAAGGGGGGGAAAAATGGCGGACAAAAAAAATGGCGGACAAAAAAAATGGTGGACAGCCTTGCTTGGCGACCCCCATGAAATGGTCGATCAACCCCAAATGGGGTCCCGACCCACAGGTTGAGAACCACTGCCCTAGACGATTCAATTGGGTCCACAGTTAAATAGGAGAGGAAGAAGGAAAAAAGATCCCTTGTACGATTCTGATGTTAACTCTTAAAATGCAAACCTACCCAGTCCTGGATATTTCCTCCACTGTCACCAAGGCTGCCCTGAATTGAGACACCACAAGATGTTTCCCCTACATCTGCCCCAATTCTTTGCTTCTCTGCTTTGCCAAACAGTTTGTCAAAACCCGAGAGATGTACAGTTATGGGATTTTGTAGGAACAGCAACAATGACTTCAATAGTGGCATTAATAGTCCCTAAAACCCATGGGATGGGACTGAAAAGACCCACTCTCTGGAATCCTCAACCTGAAACTTTTGTGTTCCTTCCTTCATTCTTGGATGATGAGTCCATTTTAATTTTAAAGTGTAGGATCGTGGAGGCAATGTCTTTTTTTGAAAATGGAAGCAAGTGGATATGGACAAGTGTTCTTTTAAAAAATCTCCTGCTTAAAGGATGACTGATTAAATTGCTTCAGGATGGTAGGTGATTAGAAGAAGTGTGTTTTAATAATTAAGTATCACACAGAGGAGAAATAGTAAATCAGCGCATCATCCTTGTCTGAAGCATTTCACTCCAAGCAAAATGCAGGATACGTATTTTCTGCTGACCACTTTTACTCGGAATTTTTTTCCACTCTGGCAGCAACAAGCAAAGATCAAAAAGACTGGTTCCTAAAGTACACTAGGTACAAGTTACAGAGCAATAGATGTTCCAAAGCAAGGCTTCTCTCTCTCTTTTTTTTTTTTTTTTAAGCAAGGATTACGAAAACAATCTCTCCTCGGCACTTCTGAGAATCAAAAACTCTTCCAACTTACACAATCCTAGCCATCTCTTTTTTCAACGTGCTTTGACTTCACCTACAATTCTTGGCTGTGCTTTCAGCTGCAACTAGACCCTCCATTACTCACCCAAGGGAGCTGGATATACCGGTCTTGAGTAGCGTGTCTGTCCCATTCTTTTATTCTTCAAGGTAGGCTCAGAGAGAGGGAGCAAGGCAAGCCGATTCGAGAAGCAGACATCAGCCTCTGAAAGTTAACAGACTCCGCAGGGTGGAGAAACTTCACCGCTTCCCCCCAACCCACTCCGAGACCCCAAAGAAGAATGGTCCCAAGTCAGAAAAAGTCCAGGATTGCGGGTCCAAGCTCTGCCACGGTATGTCCTGTATTGCTCGCCTGGGCACGGTGTAATTCTCATAAATACGCTCCCATGCCAGCCCCCTCCAAGGAAGAACGAATGCCTGTCATTCCACAGTGCGTATTCTGCTTAGGGGTGGATCTCAGGAAGGAGGAGGAGGAGGAGGAGGAGGAGGAGGAGGAGGAGACTTCAGAGCTACAGAAGCCAAGTAATCAACACCCCCTGGGCTCTTTAAAGGCACGAGTTAAAAGGCTGGAAGGGGGACGAACAAGCAGAAGGGTTTGGAAGACTTCAAACGGCCGAACAGCTTATAAACAAGCTACTACTAATTGTCATTCTTCTGCTTTGAAGGAAGAAATCTGAGCACCCTGGTTTTCTTGGGGGGTGGAGAGGCGGAGACCATCTGAAATGGATTAGCTACCCCTGAGATTCCAACTTCCCTTCCATATCACGAAAGGAAAATGAGTGATTTAAAAAAGAGAGAATAAAGGGGGACACAGAGAAAGGATTCTCATCCTCTGGGACCAACTGGAAGGACAGAACCAAGAACTGGATTGGTGCTTTGGATCAATCAACACAGAGTCCAAGTGCGGTTATTTTTTTTTTTGTCCAGAAAGGGGAATCCAAGAGGTGACGTATTCTGCGCACTCAAGCAATATTAATTGGAATTTCTTTTATCTTCTTTCTATGGAGATCCTCCATCATCCAGGTCGTGGTTGTCCCAAAGGTGCTTTTTCAAAAGGCAACTGGAGTTTGTTTTTTCTTGAAGACATTTTGCTTCTCATCCAAGAAGCTTCTTCAGCTTCTTGGAGGAGACGCGAAACGTCTTCAATGAAAAACAAAGTCCAGTTGCCTTTTGAAAAAGCACCTTTGGGATGTCTTTATCTTCTATTTATAAATCAACTTTCTTATTGTTGGACTATTCCCATCATTGCCAGCTAACATGATCATGCTTAGATGGTTTACAAAAAAAATAATAATTTCGAACTCTGACACTAAGCGTGTTTTTTTCCTACATGGAGCAATACAAATAATAGGGATAATTTAATAGATGGTTTACAAAAAGAAAAATAAAATTTCAAACTCTGACACTATTAAATTATCCCTATTATTTGTATTGCTCCATGTAGGAAAAAGCTAAACTTACTAATATTAAAAACACAAGTAGGGAAGAGATTCAAACTAAACCTATCTCTATCTTCAGAACTCTCCTTATCACTAAATTAAAATTTCTCATCTATAATGCATACAATTGTGAAACAATCCTGTCCAGAATTAATAGTTTCTTTTTCCAGAAAGTTTTAGAACCCTGTAAATATACATTATGGTTTTATATATGTTAAATTTTGAAAACGGTTACAACTTCTATATTAACAGAACTGGAAAAACACTCTGCATAAAAGGAAAACTAAATCTGGGTAAATGTAAGTATTCGGCTATTGTGAAGAACTGCACTATTTCTTAGATTACTTCTGCAATCAACCAGTGTAATCAAATATGTAATTTGCTTTTTAATTCCCCATGTGTTAGATTACCTCAAAATAGCGTATCAAACAAATTGTATAAATTAAGAAGAGATGTTACACTTAACGCATTTCCAGACATGTTATTTTCTCCATGAGCTGGACCAATAATTTATCTCCTGCTATTTCGAAGCACTGTTGCAAACCATGAGATGTCACTGAAGATATTTTCCATTGAAGTAATTTTTATTATCTAACCAGACTCCATTGAACAAAGGAAAAAATTCATGAACTTCAGAACTCAAGTCTAAATGACAAGTTTTCAAATCTCATATAAGAAGAAAAGCAAAATCATACATTGTCAGACCCAAAAGATTAGGTCCACATGTGAAGGTCCAATTAAACTGATTTATTGGTACTCATACCCGTGCACAGGAATATTCTCAACTAATGCACCTACTTGGAGTTAGATAAGGGTCAACAGAATTCAAGACGGGGGGGGGGGGGACTTAGTTCACTTGTGGCCATGTAGGGATTCTAGGCTGATCCCTCTTTTCACTCTACCCTATGTTCTGCCACACCTCCTATATAGAGGTTCAGTTATATTACACTTCCACAAAACTTGTAAATGTGAATGTAGCATGTGAGCACTGATGTAATCTAGTTTTGTAACGAAACATCTGCAGGAAAACAACCAAGCTCAGAGAGCACCAAATACCCCACACACGTGACTTAATCATTTCATTCAAAAAGTTCCCCTAAAAACACAAGTTGTTTGTTCTGACCCACAGATAAAGCCTTTAAATACACAATCATTCAAAAGGACTCGAAGTCCAGGGATGGCAAAACTGCAGGATCTCAGTCAGAAGATAAGAGAATTCCCTGGCTGGAGGAAGTGTCGGGGAATGCATCTCCTCAGCCAAACCCAAGACGGATAAGTGAGTAGGTGTGTTTGGGGTGGCCTTCTCCAAACAAATTCTATCCAGTGGTGGCCTCTGGATTCAACTCAGAGAAATCCCAGTCAGAGTGCTATCGGTAGCAGGAATGAGACAACTTGCCATGGGACAACAATTTAACAATTCTATTTAATTATTTAAACTAACTAAATTATTTTATTTTTTGTCAATCACATTTCATTCTGTCCCTCCTTTTGCATCCTTTCTTTAATAATTTTATTCCACCATTTCTTTGTTATTAGTATAACTTTTATCTGGCAACAAGTTGTCCTATGGCGAGTTGGCCATGGTGAGTTGGCTGTGGCAAGTTGGCCACGGCGAATTGTCATAGACCCACCGGTAGCTATGCAATTTTGAGAGTTGAAGTTCAACAGACTCTGATGGCACCAACTTCAAAATACCGATGCCATATAATGCACTCTACTTGCTTGCTTCCATCTAGAAGATTCTTCAGTGCAGGTTTTATACCACATTTTGTTTCCAAATAAAGAACACTTCTAATAGAGAACATTACTGGAATCCATAGGCTGCACATAACAACATCGTGTGTCACTGAGGCTGTTTAGCTTCTCCAGATAAGGTAAGGGCACCTTTCCTGAATGTAACCAATGCAGTATACCCCAAAATCACACATCTGACTTCTCTGAATATTCCTAATGGAAAGGGGGAGGACTCTATTATTTATGTGCATGTTATCTACAAATTCGTAAAGCTTTGTCGTTCATACCTGGTCAGCAAAAGTCCATTAAAGTTTACCAGAGATAACAACTTATCTATTTCAACTTTGATCAAATAAGCCAACTTTTTATTCCTTCCGTTTAGTTTGAATAATCTTGGTCTTTAATCCCTTCAAATAATGTCTTAGGACTCGGTTTCTTTTTATTTTTTCTTTGCCTCTTACAAAATTCTGCTCTCAAAATTCTCCAAAGCTTTAACAGGTCTCTTTTATAAATCCAACATAAGAAAGTTATCCAGGTTGCTTTTTTGCTTTGTTATTTGTATATTTATTTTACTTATTAAGTCATCAGCTGGTTTGGTTTGTATATCCAGTATAGCATCTTTTTCCATATCATCCTTGTAGCTTGTCATTTTTAAATCCACTTTGAAATCAGCCTTATGTGGTAAAACTGGTCTATCTATATTGTGGTAAAACTGGTCTATCTATATTGGCAAACACTCTTAAAATTAACTACCAAGTCCTTTGTTCACAAATATTATTTAATATATCCAATACTGAAGTATTTTGCTCTAATCTCTATTAGTAAGTCAAAATTACATGTTCTTCTCCTTTAATTGTAATATTTAGCTCCTTCTAAAGTCCAGCTTTCAAATTCCTATCCTATCACTTTTTTAACTGAAAAGAATAGCATTTCCCATTTTTTCAAGGATTTAAAGATTTCCTTCATCTTATTTCAAATCCATCTGAACCCTTAGGCCATTTGTAACTTTCCAAAATCACCCTTTTTTATTCCAAAACAAGATTGTTTCTTAAGTCCTTAAACTTATATTTATTTATTTATTTTAATTTTAAAGTTTTAAAAGTTTAAAACTTCTTTCTCTAAGGATTGAAGGAAACTCACCTGGTGCTGTAAAACTTATTGATCCTAATAACTGAAAAGCAGTTAACAAGCAATTTCCAAAAGTGATGAGAAAAAGGCAGTATGCAACCCCAGTGTAAAACAACAACCATCAAGGGGGGAAAATGGCTATTTCTTTATCTCCCAATGCTTTAAAGGAGGGAGGGAGGGAGGGAGGGGGAGAGAAAAGCAACACAGAATACAGTCAAAATCACTGCACTCTGCCAACTTTAGTCCATCTTCTTGTGTCACACAAAGTTCATTGGACTCTGATCAGGAAGACCAGGATTTCACACTAAGACATAGAGATTTCTAGAGTGGCTTTGTGATTTTCTGCATTCCATTCTGATATATGAGGAAGCAACAAATGTTTCCCTTAAAAGAAAAAAAATATTAAAATGACAAATGAGATTAAAAAACGTTGTTACTTGCCCTTGGGGAAAGGATGAGTGGCATCTTAAAAATCAGTTCCATATAAGTGAAACTTCCTTTAGGCATATTGGAACTAAGAAGTGAGAATGCTGTTACTAAATTCCATATAAGCTGCCTCGGAACATGTCACAGGAATTTTTGAAAATGCTTTACACAAAATCCATCTATCGGTCAGATAGTTACATCGATGGGCAGCAGAATGATGAACAGCAGAGGCATTGTCAGTCTTTTTTAAATGTTTTGGAAATTGAAACTTAGGTTTTCCTACCTGCAAACCACGTTCTCCAATATGTATATGACTACAACTGGTGGCATTTCAGAGTCTGACTTAGCTACTTGCTATCCCTCTTCCTTTGGTGAAAAAAAAAATTATTATCTATTAAAAATTTCTTACCGAAACTGCATTTTCTAAGCACCTAACTGCATTTAGAAACTTTCGCATTGCAAAAAACTCAAAGAGCATTTGGAGTCTGGAACAAGGAGCGGCGTCAGAATTTTGACTTTAGAGATTTAGAAAACTATTTTCCCCCCATTAAATTTGACATAAGGAAGGAACATTTGTCAATAAATTAAGGATGCAAATGGCATCCTAACAAGCTCAAGATCCATCAGCCCACTGAAAGATCCAGGTCCAGAAATCTGATTTCAATGATCCCAACTTACTTCACCAGTCAATGCACAGCAATACTTCTCAACCTGATAAAGATAAATATTTATACTTTGGAGACAAAGGAGGGCCAGTCTGCATACTGTCTTACATCCACTTTCTTTCATTCATCCCTGGCAAATTATAAGTAAATACTATGATTGCACTTGTGAGCCTCAAAATGTCAAGAAGGCCAATATGAAATGCTCCAGGCACACCTCTGTTGCTGGTTGCCAAGCAAACTCTTGAATTACTTGCACGGCAGAAAATGCAAATAAATCCAACCTTGAGAAAAGCCCAAATATTAGAAGGGTTTTGAAATAACATAAGATCAAAACACAGAAAATGTCATTTGGACACTATAATTTAGTCCACAGGAAGCTCTGGGCTGCTCACTTAAACCAGCTTTAAAAGATATAAAGATTTGCAACTAATAAAAGGTACAGATTCATATTATTTTGCCAGCTGAGTTAACACCAGAATTGCCATTTTTGAAATGGCCCTTTGCAAGGCATCTAGATTCTAGATCTCAAATTCTTTAAAATCAGTTAAGTGTCAGTTACCAGGAATGAGCAGTCAAATAAAGCAAAACATGATTGCATCCATGTTAGGTTGATAGTAGGAAAAGTGTCTAGAAGTTAGAACTTCAATAGTTTCTAAAGAGATAGGAAGAAAGGACTAGTTTCATTATGCAGTGAATATGTGACATCATGGTTATATGAAATAATGGTTATTAGATAGAGAAAGAAAGCATTCCTGTAAGGAAGAAAAAAAGAGAAGGAACACAAAGTCATTTTTTTTAAAGCATTCTACACTGTAATCCATCAATGCAGATTGCTTCAGATACTCCAAGTAGGGCAGCCCTATTCCAATTTCATTCATTAGTTCGCTCATATTGTATCCAGGAAGATTCACATCTTGAGAATCCTGCACATATGTTTGCTCTTTTACTCTGTTTTAAATGTAACTCTTTAGTTTAGTCCAGGGATGTCAAACTGCCGGCTCGCAGGCCGGACGCGTCACGAGGAAACCGCACCCACCCCATTGCTGGCAATGGGGAAAAAACTCCAATACGTCGCACGACGTCATGTGACGTCGCAAGTTTGACATGTCTGGTTTAGTCTATTTCATGTTTAAAAGAATTGGATCTAATTTTACCTTGGAATTGGAAGAGAAATGACTTGCTAAGCTACAAAGCAAACATTGCATTCATAAGTCAATAGCTGATTTCTTGGGAAGATTTTGGCCATCACCAATCGCTAATTTACAAAGCATTTTCAAAGAGCAACCGATTACACTTTTTTCACAATGAAGAGAAAATGAAGGTATTAAAAGGCTTTTCACATTTCATTGTGGATTTTAAAGATATACTGTACACTTCACACTAGTTCACTTAGATGTTTTTGCAAGAGTTCCCACCTAGCATGAATCTAAACATAATTACAGGGTTGTCCTCATTGTGTATTGCATCAATATACCTTCTGAAACAATTTGTGAATAAATATTTGCCCAAAGACAAGAGCACTCAGAAGACATCCTTCCAGTTTAACCGCCTCTCCATTCAGGTTGCTACAAGTCCCCAGTATATCTGCCAAAAAATTATGAAGGTTATTGGATTTTGCCATCTCAAGCCTGATCTTGTGATCTTATTTATGTTGTGAATCATCCCCCCTCCTCCCAATTCTCCAATTACACCCCTTACAAACCTAGTGCTATAGACCAGGGGTCCTCAGCCTTGGCAACTTTAAGACTTGTGGACTTCAACTCCCAGAGTTGCTTTCTCTTTAATAATATGCTCTTATTACATCTGTGACACGATGGACTTCAATCCATCTTTTAGACTGAAAACCAGCAGGACTACAAGGTCTAACATAAGCAGCAACCAAAGGCTTCCCTCATTATGCGCGTGAACAAAAATGTAAGCTGCAGATAAAACACGGAGCTGTTCTTTTCCTGCCTCTCGATGCCTACTGCTGCCAACTGATCCAGACAAAATAATTGCCAAGAAGATGATGGAATGCCTGCCAAAATAATTATTGAAATCCAGTAATCTTAATCTGCTCACACTCACAGGCACCAATATACTATGTTATTTGTACTTCCTACGCAGTGATAGAATTTCCAAATAGGCATTCTTACCTTTCTGCTTATAAAGGCCTTCAGATAGCTACAAAGTGTGTGTGTGTGTGTGTGTGTGTGTGTGTTTTCCTCTGTGTGTGTGTGTGTTTGTCTCTCTCTCTCCATTTCCCCCCCTCTCTCTGTTTGTCTCTCCCCCCCCCCCCCTCTCTCTGTGTATATATATAATTTGATGGGTTTGGAGCTGTAGATTTCCCTCCTCGATTCAGGTACTAAAACAGACAGACGTTCTGGAGCAAAGATTATGTTCACATGGGAGACGCACAATCCCGAGATATAACACTTATATTGTCCATGAAAGGTACTGTATTCAAACCCCCCATTTCCAATTGAAGAATCAGATGGCAAGTGATGAGAAAGTTCCTCTGAAGGAAAGCAGACAGGGACCAGGAAGTTTAGCTATTAGTAATGGAAAACAGGTGTGAAGGACCAGTTGCCTTGAAGATGTTGAACTACATACATCAGGGGTCTTTAAACTTGGCCCTTTTATGACTTGTGGACTTCAACTCCCAGAATTCCTCAGCCAGCAGTTGAAGTCCACAAGTCATAAAAGGGTCAAGTTTGAAGACCCCTGACATACATCTTCCAAAACCTCAGCCAGTAGGACCAATGCTGGAGTTGTGACTCAGTACAGGTAGACCTCACTTAATGACTGGTCGCTTAGCAACTGTTCTAAGTTCTGATGGTCCCTGCAAAAGTCCCCCAGACACGATTTTGAAGTTCTGATGGCTATATACAACCCCCTGACATTAATGTGATCGCATTTGGGGCATTTTGCAATTAGCTCACCTTTGCAATCTTTTGCAGGGTCCTGTGGTCAAATGATTGTGAATTTTGAAGGTTTTAGTCGGGTTCTGGAGTTTACTTCCAGTTTCCGATAAAAATGGATTTGCTTAACGACCGGCACATTTACTTACCAACCACCACAAAAAAGGCCTTTCAATCAGATGTGTTTATGTAGTGACCCACTTAATGACTGCAATGACTTATGATCGTAATTCCAGGCTGTAATGTCTGAATGACAACACAGAACGGTGATAGTGTGTACAATATAAAATCTTAGAAAATTAAACATGTTTAAAATAATCCCCCACCCCACAGGGAGTTTTGAAAAGGAATCTTTGAGAAATACTAGTTAACACATGCCTAGCAAATCAGTTGTTTTTGTTTTCCACTCAGCAGCCTTCAAATGGGTCAAATGAAAAAACAAGAAAAGACTATTATAAAGCAGTTAAATAGCATGAAAGTAACCAGTGTGGGAAAACTCCCCAAAATAGAGTATCGAGATATAGAGGCTCCTTGATCAAAATTTCCCCAGGATTGTGGAATCCTTGGTGTTCTCTGAGCTTGGTTGTTTTCTTGCATACATTTTGTTTTGTTACCCTTCCACATCTTTAGTGCTCCTTTATATATTTGAACAATCCTGATATTACCCACTTGCTGTGCTTTGCAGAGCAAAGAAGGCAGCCAATATTTTCTCACCAGGTGAGATGTTGAGATCCATAGTGCCTCTTCCCAGCCAGCATCCCCCCAAACATTATTCCATTCTTCCCATTGTGATCAAATGTGGCTATAACATAATTGACATGCTCTAAACTCTTCTGGAGTGCAGGGAAATTTGTGATCTCTGCAGCATCCCCCAAAGTAGCACCTGTGGAAGATTTTCCTCTAGACTTCTGAATGCACCACTCTCCGTTCAGAACAGAATAAAACAGAACAACGGAATTGAAAGTGACCTTGGAGGTCTTCTAGTCCAGGGCTTTTCAACCAGTGGTACGGGTACCACTTGTGGTACATTGGCACCTGGCAGGTGGTACGCGACCATCCTAGAAAAGTGGTAGCGGGGGAGGGGAATGAGCTGAACCGGTGGCAGCACCGCACAAGCCTGAGTGAGAGATGGCTGGAGCTGCAGGGCTGTCAGGGCTCAGCGGAAGCGCCAGGATCAGCACCAGACTCCAGCTGGAGCTCAGCGCTGATCCTGGCGCTTCTGCTGAGCCCAGAAGAAGCGCCGATCAGCTGGAATGTTGCAGCATCTCCAGGGTCTTGTGATTTACATTCAGATGCTTGGCAACTGATTCATATTTATGACGGTCACAGTGTCCCAGGGTCATGTGAAGTGACCAAAACCTGCTGCAGCCACTCACAGACGGGGGGGAGAGAATAAAAACCAAACACCCCCCCACCCCACCCCCGCTGCCAATCCTCAACAGAAATGCTCACAACAATGAAAACCTCAGACAGGAGGAAGAGTGCCACCGGGCGGGCAGGCGCCTTGCTCGGCTGTGGCTTGGGGGGCACTTTTTTCAGTGCTATTGTAACTTCAAACAGTCACTAAGCGAACTGTTATAAGTCGAGGACTGCCTGTACTTTATCACTTTTTTCCTTTTTTTTTTTTTTGGTCATCAAGTTTTTGACACCTTGCTAGGCGACTGGTGGTACTTGGATATTGCCATATCCTAAAAGTGGTACAATGGGTGAAAAAGTTGAAAAGCCCTGTTCTAGTCCAACCCCCTGCTCAAGCAGGAGACCTTATACCCTTTCAGGCAAATGGCTGTCCAGTCTCTTCTTAAAAGCCTCCAGTGTTGGAGCATCCACAAATTGTAGGCCCGAGAGGCAAAGCAGATGAATAAGCCATCCCTATAAAACTAGTGTGTGTGTATATATATATATAACCCTGGATCCACCTAAAGAAATCTGATACATAACCTAAGTTAATGAGGAGCTGCATCTCTCAAACAAGCTGGAAACGTTGAGGAAGACAAAGCCCTACACCCTGAAGACCCAGCCCTTCTGACAATAAAATAACAGCTACTCACAATGTCAGGACCATTCTGCAGAACAAAAGGAAAACTGGCCCCCAGTGATAACAGTGACTGAAACAGGTAAACAATGAACTGCTGGACTTGCATTCTTATGAAGGGAACAGCTGCTTAAGAAGTTATCCTCCACCAGATGCAAGTTTCCTGACTTCTTTGTTTTTCCTCTAGATGCCACACCTTCTGTTTTGCTCTTTAAGAGCAGCATTCACAAGCCTGGGTTTCAAAGTTTGGGGGAGTCTCCCTTCTGGCTGTTTAGATTTTGCTTTAGGCAATCAACTTGTGACTGAAGTAAAGAAGCAGTTAATGTCAGAGTACTTAAGGTAGGTCTATTTTTTTTTAATTAAAGCATGAGCTGAATGCAAGGGAGTTGAATTAAGAGTCAGAAACTATTTTTCTTTGCAATGCCATGTCCACAAATTCTTTTGCCATTTATTATGCTTATGAGATAGACAAACAGAAGAAAAGTGGGAAAGCCACAGAGGTGACATCTCCAACCCCTTTGAAACATATGATGCTCATCTGTTGCAAACGCATCTGTTGTAGAACATAGCTGAATTAAGAACTAAACGTGAACAATCTGATTTCACCTCAATTATGATCTTGTTAGCTTATTAAGGTTCAGCCTCCCTCTTGCTCAACCGTTTCCCTCCCCATATAGAAACAAGAACACAAGGTGATGCCATACCATTTAGGCAGTTGTCCATATTGTCTATAAGTTGACAACACTCCAAATCCTCAGGCCAATTTTTTTTCCCACGCCTATCCCCTTATCACAGAAGATGCCTGTGGCTGAATCTAGTAACTGTTCTTAATCACTTCTACAACATTCAGATAATAAATGTGAAAGCTTTAGGCTCTCTAAAGAGCTAAACACTATCATGGTGTTATATCGACGTAAAGTCATCCATTCTGATTTGTAACCTGCCATTTTTTAGGCAGATAACAATAATTTCATCAGTTTTACAGGTCCCCTTGAGAGGAACCCAGAAGAAAAGTCTTCCTAGTGAAGGCATCTAGCAGTGGCGTTGTTGTATGGCAATTTAACCCAAAATGGTTGTTTTTCCGATAAACACATAAGACATAGAGACACCACCATCACTAGAGGTTTTCAACCATTTGTCTGCAATAGAATAAGGATCCCTGCCCTGGGCAGGGGCTGGACTACAAGACCTCTGAAATCTCTTCCAGTCCTATGATTCTATGACAGTAGAAAAATACTTCTGGAATTACACAGTACTTGTGAATAATACTTGCTCTGCAACTTTGCTCTGAATTTCCTTTCTTAGCTGGGTTTGTTACCGTATTTCTCAAGTAATGACTCCTAAGGACTACTCAGCCACGTGCTTTCCTTTGAAACTTTTCGGCTAAAAATTTTAGAATGAGCAATCTCTAAAATGAGAGACGAAGAATTTTGCCATAGTACTGTATTGCATCAGAATTGGAGAAGGAAGAGGAGAGGTTAATGGAGTGTGAATGTCTCCAAAACAGGCCGCTATGGATTATGCCATTATCTTCAATGGCCAAGTAAGAAGGCAATAAAACACACGATAGGGTTTAATTTGCGGATTTAAGATGCTGCAGCTGTGCTAACACTGGTAAAGTAGCCATAATCGTCATTATATCGTACAAGGTATACATCTTGGGCTATATATGTTCTTCCAGTGAATTTTTCATAGACAATGGATGGAGTTTCCCCATACTTAATGTCCAACTTGATGTCTCTTAACTGGAGTAATTTCTCACCAGTCTTCTGGGTTGGCCAATGCAAAATCTAACTTGGGTAACTTAATCGGAATAGTGACTCAGCAATCATATTTCCAAGTGCTCATTCTTTGCATACCAGAAGGCTGTTCCTGATTATTTAATTAGGGAAAAGGTTAGCATTTGTATATGACAGCCCTCTGGTCCTGGCAGTTTCTAAATGCTTGTTCAGCAAGACTTCCAAGAGGAACCTGGCGACTTTACAGAAGATTTATTCAACTCTCCAGATGTACCAGGACCTGCAACTTTTAGAATTCCCATTTAGGTAATGGAAGGCACCACACTGATTCTTATTTTGCACTGATTGGTGTGACTCCTTTGTTGTTGTTGTTGTTGTTGTTAGTTGCGAAGTCGTGTCAGAGGAAGCTAAATAGCAATGGGACATTATTTATTTATTATCCTGCCTTTTATCACTTTATAAATAACTCAAAGTGGTGAACATACATAGTACTTCTTCCACCTCCTAGTTTCTCCAGAACAAGCCTGTGAGCTGAGAGACAATGACTGGCTTAAAGTCACCCAGCTGGCTTACTTGCTTAAGACAGGATTAGAACTCACAGTCTCCTGGTGATTGACCCAGAGTCACCCAGCTGACTTTCATGCCTAAGGCGGAACTAGAACTCACAGTCTCCTGGTTTCTAGGCCAGCACCTTAAGCACTACACCAAACTGGCTTTCATTAAGCTGGCCACGTATTTACATTTTAAAAAATGTTGTCTCATCAAGAATAAGGGGTCTCCCTGCAAGAAATGCCTTTCTGTGAATCCTGAACACTTAATAAAAACACACAAGCACCATTTTGTTTTGTTCTGTGACAACAATTCTTGGAGCACATCTGAATAAGAGAGCTGACAGGAAGCCCCCATGAATTCGTTTTTATGTGGGAATTACCCCACAATATGTGAAAAATCACAAAATGCTCAGGTACAACAACTGAAATAGCAAATCAGCAAAAATTGTTTGGGATCTAATGGAAATACCTCCCCACAATTACACCATTTGAAGCTGCTGAAAAGAATTTTAATTCCCACTTGTCCTAAATTTTCTGGCTATTCCATGCAGAATTCTATTTATTCAAATCAGTGTCTACACCCATCAATCCAATTAAGACACTCTGCATTTCAAGAGAATAACGATTTATCACACACGCCCCTTTACAACTGGTTAAAATTATCAAGGAAAAAAGACTGCCCTGAAAAATTATCATTCAAATTTACTAATGTTTTTAGTGCTAATACATTTACTTGCAACCATAAGTTTTAGCAAAATCCATAAAAATTTGCTATAATCACACCAGAAGTATAACCTTTGTTTGTTGGTTTCCTGGGGCTTTTTGGGCCCTTCCAGTTCAGAAACGCTATACAGTATGTCACTGACTTCTCTGAAAATTAAAGAAGGCTGGTTAAAGGTACAGTAAATTACAAGATAAGAACATCTGTAAAATAACACTAAAAGCATGGAGATGCAAAACATGAATTCGAATAACAGAATTAAAAATCCTAGGTAAATGAATACATTTTAACCACACAAATCCTAAATTAAGGAGAAGACTTGCTTCAATCCCCCAAAGAGTTTGTATTTTAACAACAAGAAGCCACCCATAGTAAACAACTTTTCCATCAAAATTCTAACTGACCCTTGTACTGAAACAAAATTTTAAGTCTCTAGGGAGATTCTCAATCATCCAGGTCATGATTGTCCCAAAAGTGCTTTTCCAAAAAGTAACTGGACTTCCTTGGAAACATTTCGCTTCTCATCTTCAGATTTGAAGAAGCTCTTTGGATGAGAAGCCAAATTTTTTCAAGAAAAAAAATCAAGGAAGTCCAGTTGCCTTTTGGAAAAGCACCTTCGGGACAAAATATTAAGTCATGTATGCCCTCTAGTGCCTTGAGAATATAACAGCACAATAACACAATGCAATAGCATAGTAACACCAGATAAATCAGCCATGCGTAACAGGACCAACTTGAAACACTGATATGAAAGCCAACTTGTGGCTTGTCAAACTGGCAAGTACAACTGGAACAGCAGCATTTTGATAAGAGGGCCAAACAATGTTAAGATCTTGGCATAAAATTATTTAGTATGAAATGTAGCAGTTGATGGTATATCTCAGGGGACAGCATTTACCATCAGCACACCACCTGATGCCATCCAGAGGCCTTCAAAATAAATTAAAAAGAAAACACGTGTTCTTTTAAAAAAAAATCTAGCAAAATCACCAAATCCTGGAAATGAGCTACAATCTCTCCTGTATTGGACTATTTTGAGTGGCCCTTTCCAAAACTTCAAATTCCAAAACTGCACACATTTGAGCATTGATTGTAAATGCTCAAGCCAGGATAACATTTGTGTATTTCATTGCTGCCCTCTAGAGAAGACTTTAAACATAACCAGTGGTGACAGTTCTGCTGCTATTGTTGCTTATTGTATATCTTTCTCATGCCACAGAACAGCTTGCCAAAAACCTCAAGAGGAAAGACGACATTATCAAGCACCAGAACATTCAATTAAAAGAACAGTCACAGGACATAATAGCAGCTCTGTTGTATCAACTGAAGAGATTTCAGTGTACAGACTCTAGAATAGGCAAGAAGCCACAGGAGACATCAACCAGTTCATTAGAGTTTTGGAGACCAACTGCTGTGGTGTCCCAAAGTGGCCTTTTTCAAAACACCCCCTCCCATTAGGATGATCTGGATCATGCCCCACAGAGCAGCGCCTCCTGATTCGCAGCCCTCTAGACTGCAGCATCAGTGGGACAGCAAAACAGCCATGCTGTGTATTTGTGACTGCAAAATCTAGTTAACCAGGCAAGTCACAACCTCTGTACAGGTAGATCTTGCTTAACCTCTACCCTGTTTTGTGACCATTCAAATTTATGAAAGCACTGAAAGAGTAACTTTAGGACCGACCCTAACCAATTTACAATCATCAGAGATTCCTGTAGTCACATGGTCAACATTTCACAACTAGCAGGCATTTACAACCATCGCAATATCCCGTGATATATGTGATCATCATCTGCACGCTTCATAGCCAGGGTCAATGTGGCAAGCCAGCAGTAAAATTACAAGTTGTAGTCATGTGATTATCTTGCTTAATGACCGGAGGTGACTTGCTTAACAACTGAAAGGGAAGTGACATTGTGAGTCTATCACAGTCACATGATATTTTATTTAGCAAACGTGTTGCTTAATGACAGAGCTGCTGGCCCCAATGGCTAAGCAAGGACTATCCGCAATTTAAAAAAGCAATGCAGAGTAGAAGGTTTAATGGGGCGGCATACGTAAAGAAATCAGGAGACTGTGAGTTCTAATCCTGCCTTAAGCACGAAATCAGCTGGGTGACCTTGGGCGACTCATTCTTTCTCAACCCTAGGAAGCAGGCAATGGCAAACCACTAAAACGTCTCAAGAAAACTGCAGGGATTTCTCCAGGCTGTTGTCAGGAATCAATAGTGACTTAAAAGCAATAGCACTTAGACTTATATACCACTTCATGGTGGTTTATAGCCCTCTCTAAGCAGTTTACAAAGTCAGCATATCACCCCCAACAATCTGGGTCCTCATTTTACTGACCTTGGAAGGATAGAAGGCTGACTCAACCTTGAGCCAGTCAGAATAGAACTCCTGGCAGTGAGCAGGGAGTTAGCCTACAATACTGCATTCTAATCAATCCAAAGTGGTTAAAATTATTTTATTTATTGGAGTGCTCAAAGGCACTCCAATAAAAAAAGCCAAAGCCAATTGTGGCTTATTTAAAATCATAGCTTAACAAGTTGCGGAGGAACCACTGCCTTTAAAATTTAACTCATCTCTTCTTACCAATAGGAAATTGCCAATAATGTAATTGTACTGTTTTCACACAGCCTGAGAACATCATACCAGCATTTCAGAAGGAGATGTTCCTATCTTAGGTATTTTAGAAACCACATCTTCTGCATATAAAATACAAGCTTTCACCCCTATCAACTGACTTCCAAGCACAAAGTAGATACCGTACTGTAGTCCAGTGGTGGGTTTTATGAACTCACTCCAGTATTTGTAGAGGTTTTTGAAATTGTGTATTGCATATTGTTGAAACCAAAGGAGAAAAGTTATTCCAGACTTTTCAAAGTCAAAATCTGAAAGCTCTAAAGCACAGGTGTCAAATTCACTGCATCACGTAATGTGTCACGATGTATCGCAACTTTTTTTGTATTGCTAGAACTGGGGTGAACGTGGCCTCCGTATGATGCAACTGGCCTGCGTGCCGGCACTTCGATACCCCTGCTCTAAAGCAATATATAGTAATTAATTTTCTCCTGACAACCATTACTAATATAGATTTGTGTATAGGGTCAGGCATTTGATTCATAGTATTTGATCAAACTTACTAAATAATCAGATATGTCTAAAACTTAAGCTTTCTTGGCACAAATAAATTTAATGATCAGCATCTTCTCCTAATTAGGAAAAAGGTTAACTATTTTTGTGTAATAATACCTGGTTAATTTATAATTGTAATATGTTAAAAGCTAACATTTGTACACAGATCTTTGTGTCTGTACACAGACACAAAGCACTGGACATTTGTTTTTCTGGATCAATTATAAATTATAAAAAGCAAAACTAAAGAGAGTAATAAAATTAAGACAACAGCAACTTTCTTGCAAAGAATTCCTGTTTCAAAGCTACATCGCAACAACCCAATTCTTCAGGCACCAACAACAACACACCTCTATGAAGCATCTAATTGTAATAAAAATAGCTACCCTATTCAAAATATAACCACAGCACAATAAAGACTCTCAAAACTCAGTTGAAAAGCCCCCACTTCAAAGATTAGGTAATCAATGAATCAGAAACAGTCAATCTGAACTCCCAGAACAGCACCTACCAATGGTATCTTCCGTTTCCTGTGACATCGTGAGTTGTGTGGAGGAGCTGAGCCAATCCTGCAAAAGAAAAAAAAACCAATCAGAAAAAATGTCCAATTATATTGAACATAAACTTGGTGAACATCCGAAACTGAGCACTTTATAAAAGGAAAAAACTCTAGTCACACATCATAAAGTTGCTAAGGTTGAGAAACCCAGGTCTAGATTATTCTTGTGGCCCCTTCCAACTCCACGATCCCGTGAACTGTGAGAAAGGGACATATTCTAGCAGCTCATACTCCAAACCAGAAATACAAACCCATGAAACAGAAAAATAAAGTCACACTAAATATTCTTGCTGTGGTTTCATGATCCACATTCCAGTTCTGTTTCTACTCTTCTAAAGTAGAATTTCACTTCCTTTTTAAGGATGTTTATCCAGCTTCTACGTAGAGCGGGGGTAGGCAACCTTGGCTCTTTTATGACTCGTGGACTTCAACTCCCAGAATTCCTGAGCCAGCATGGCTCAGCTTGGAAACCTCTCCCTTTCCCCTCAGCATGGCTGCCTAGGATCAGAGGAAGAGATATGTAAAATCCATGCACCGTGTAGACCAAGGGTAGGCAACCTTGGCTCTTTTATGACTCGTGGACTTCAACTCCCAGAATTCCTGAGCCACGAGTCATAAAAGAACCAAGGTTGCCTACCCCTGACCCTAGAGGCTTTTCTATGCTTGGAAAATGAATCCCTTCAGGAACTCTTCCTACTGAGGAGAAAGTAGAAAGTAGCTGTGAGAGGCTATCAAGAAGGAAACAATTCCTCTCCAGAAATCATACTACAGGTAGACCTCGACTTACAAACGTTCATTTAGTGACCTTCAAAAGTTACAAAGGCACTGTAAAAAGTGACTTATGACCATTTTTCACACTTTCGACCGTTGCAGCATCCCCATGGTCAAATGATGTTGGCAACTGACTCATATTTAGGACGGTTGTAATGTCTTGGGGTCATGTGATCAACTTTTGCAACCTTCTGACAAGCAAAGTCAATGGGGAAGTCAGATTCACAACAACCGGTTTACTAATTTAACAGCTGCAATGATTCACTTTACAACGGTGGCAAGAAAAGTTGTAAAATGGGGCAAAACTCTAACAAATGTCTCACTTAGCAACATACATTTTGCGCTCAATTGTGGTCATAAATCGAGGACTACCTGTACTCTCCATCTCAAGTTTGCCAGCTGGATGATCCTAATGGACTAATGTGCTGGGGACAAATAAAATGAAAATGGAGGGGTGTCCAACCTTGGTCATTTTAACACCTGTGGACTTCAACTCCCAGAATTCCCCAGCCAACCATTTCCCATGCTGGCTGGAGAATTTTGGGAGTTGAAGTCCACACATCTTAAAATGGCTAAGAGTTGAGAAACACCGGTCTACAGTAAAACCATGCCAAAACCACTGCAGGTTACCACTTGTTCAGAATAAATGTGGCCTGAATCGGCCACATTCTTTTCAGCTTACGCTTCAGAAAGCTGACAGAATTGATTTGGATGTTATGTTGAAATTTAGCTTCCTGCATAATAATCTTCGCCAGAAAGTTTGACATACTTGCAGAAAGGCCAATTACCAATTTTCCTACATAACCGCAAAATTGGTACTTTGCTCGCTATGCACAATTGCCTAAGGAAGAACAGCAATAGAAGCAAGAAAACAGAACAACTTTCCACAAGGGAGCTGGCCTTAAAATGCAGAAAATAGGAAATGTTTCAGGTGTTACTAATAAGGAAGTTCAGAGAAGTAGCCATAATAATTCCTTGCATATAAATAAAATCTTCTGCCATATTAAAGATAAAAGTTTTGATATTCTAATGCATATTTTAATGGGTATTCCTTTCTGGGGCACTGGAAAGTTACCACATCCATTGTGCTAAGCAGGCCAGCAGTTGGGTTATCCAGAAAACTCTAAAAGGCAATATAGAACATTCTTTCTCAACTTTATAATCAAACCAATATATGGTTTCGACAAAGGAGAATACTTGCAGCTCAGGGCTGAATGAGGGGTCCTTGGTGCTCTCTGAGCTTAACTGTTTGTTTTGAAGATGTTTCCTTACCAAACTAGGTATACATCATCAGTGCTAGTAGGGAATGGTAAACAACCCAACCAAAGGACCTCCAAGAACACCCCCACCAAATCCCATTCCTTATTAGAACAGAACAGAACAGAACAGAAGCTGGAAGGGATCTTGGAGGTCTTCTAGTCCAGCCCCTTGCTCAAGCAGGAGAACCAATACTGTCTCAGACAGGTGAATGTGTAGTCTCTTCTTAAAAATCTCCAGTGATGGAGCACCGACGATTTCTAAGGGCACGCTATTCCACTGGTTAATTGTCCTCACTGTCAGGAAGTTTCTCCTTAATTCCAGGTTGCTTCTCTCCTTGATCAGTTTCCAGCCATTGTTTCTTGTCCTGCCCTCTGGTGCTCTGGTGAACAACCGGACCCCCTCTACCTTGTGGCAGCCCCTCAGATACTGGAATATTATCATGTCTCCCCTATTCCTTTTTTTTTTTTAGACTAGCCAAACCCAAGTTCTGCAGCCGTTCTTCATATGTTTTGGTGTCCAGGCCTTTGATCATCTTAGTTGCTCTTCTTTGAATTTTTTCCAAACTCTCAACATCTTTTTTATTATACGGTGACCATATCATCATATCATTTTCACTGATGATATTACCTAGTTTGGTTAATGAAACATCTGCAAGAAAACTACCAAGCTCAGAGAGCATCAAGGACCCAACATATGGTTTGTTCCACGAATCATAAGTGGCTGGACTCACCCATAACACTAAGACATATACCATGGTTTACACACCACAACAGTTGAGTTCACAGGAAATGCTCAGCTAAAATTAAATACTATAAACCTCACATTGCTCTACTATAATATGTAAATCCAGCCACTCACAGGAAAACTGATTAAAATCTGGGTGTCTTCATTAGCAGCTGGGGAGGGAGTTCAAGATGTTGTGATACTCTGTAGTCTCTACTGCTGGCTCCTAAGCAAGGGGATCTGAACCATCACCTGCAATCAATAATAAACCTTCAAGCTTAAAAAACAAGGTTTCCTAAGGTTGTCTACTCTATGGAGACTCTCAATCATCCAGGTCATGGTTGTCCCAAAGGTGCTTTTTCCAAAAGGCAATTCATTTTTCTTGGTTTTTTCTTTGAAAACATTTCACTTCTCATCCAAGAAGCTTCTTCAGAACTGAGTCACCATTCAATCACAACCGAAGAAGTTTCTTGCATGAGAAGTGAAATGTTTTCAAAGAAAAATCAAGAAAGTTGAATTGCCTTTTGGAAAAAGCACCTTTGGGTTTCCCAAGGCTCTGAAAATTGATTTGATTGTTTTTTATAGTGTGGGCCAATCTCCCCAACCTAGCAGCCTCCAAATATATTATGGTGGTACTTGAGTGGGGATGACTGGAAACCCAAATTTCTATCCACTGAAAAAAGTGACTTATGATCAGTCCTCACAATTACAACCGCTGCAACATCTCTACAGCTTTGTGATCAAAATTCAGTAGTTTGGCAACTGGCATATATTTACAAGAATTTCAGAATCCAGGCTTCTGAGCTTCCCAATCTGCTTCCGATAAGACAAAATCAATGAAGGAAGCTGGATTCGCTTAATGACTGCATGATTGTCTTAAGAACTGCAGTGGTTTGCTTAACAACCATGGCAAAAAATGTTATAAAATCAGGCACAATGTAACTGCCTTGCTTAGCAATGGAAATTCTGGTCCCAACTGTGGTCATAAGTTGAGGACTACCAGTACCTAAGCCAGTGTTTCTCAACCTTGGGAACTTTATAATGTGTGGACTTCAACTCCCAGAATTTCCCAGTCAGCATGCTGGCTGGAGAATTCTGGGACTTGAAGTCCAGGCATCATAAAGTTGTCAACATTGGGAAACACAGACCTCAGCATTCACAGCTGCAGTTCAAGGGACAACATGGACTCACTATAGGTTGATTGGAACACTTCCCACAATTTAGTCATTCAAAAGGTATTGACCCTAAAGGGAGAAATTATGTACAATGCCGCAAGAAAGAGAAATAGAAACTTTCGGACAGGTTGTGAAATAGTATTAATCCAAATAAGTAACTCTGTTCCCAGCAAAAATCCAGACTATCAGTGATTATAAAAAAAATATTAGAGATCCAAGCATGACAACAATCATGTTCAACATGACATCAAGTTACATATCCCTGTTGATATCAGGGATATTTTATCCAAAGAGATACCTGATGGGATTTATCCTCCATCTCTTACCTTTTACAGGAATGTCTTTTAATTTGTGCAACTTCTTCAGTTATTTGGGACAAAGGGACCTCTTTACTTTTAAATTTTCAAATAGTCTACAATATTTACTCAAGTCTGTCGTAATGGAGATACTTACACAAGGCACTCTAAACTTTTCACATGAAATTAAACTGGCCTTCTGCTAACAAGTCACAAACAGAAATGAGGCTGCTAAAAAAAAAAAAGATTTGGAACAGCATGTCAGAATTGTATAAATGTTAGTGTGACGCCTTTGCCATACAAATAGCTCTTGCATAAAGAAAGTGTTTAAATTCTAGACACTGCTACTATTCAAAACCCCATGCCAAATATGCCCTTGATGCCGTTCCACAGAGCTGTTTATTCACAGTATCTGGCACAAAAATCTTGCCAGGTACTGCTTGTGTATGCTTAAAATGATTAGGGTGTTCAAAGGACAGTTAATTCCCCAAGTTGGCCATATGGGAAAACAGTTGCAGCTGGCTGTGCCCACACCAACTACAACCTATTGTTCTGGCAATAGTGGATTTGTAAATCTGTTGTGCAATTTTAAAAAAATGCCTGAATCCTCTCAATCTACCAGTCAAAACACTGCACTCTAACAATCTGAAGTTTTATTCAAATTCTAGGGAATGTTTAAAATGTTTAAATGTATACTGTGCTTTCCAACATTCGTTCTTCCCAAGTATGGGGAGGGGAGGGAAATGGGCACTTGGACAATCACAACTTAGCTTATTAAAGCTGAAAACATGTGTTCCCAGTAGAGAGCACGCCGTTTCTGCCCTTGTATGTGCTGGGAGACAAGCCAAGTCTTCAGTTACTTGAGTTTCCCAGTTCATTCAAACTTGAGACTAGTTTGTGGCTTTTGAACAATTGTAGCTATAACACTGGATTTAAACCCTGAAATTGTTAACCATGGTTCCCTGGCTTGAATTAAAATGGAAAACTATGCTTACTTATTGGAATATGGGGAAAGAAGAGAGAGGGGAGGGGGAACGGAGGGGAGAGATGGGAGGAGAAATTCTGGGCTCAGTTACAGCCATAAATCAAGGACTTATGTGACACACACACCCCATCCATACATATCATTTCTGGGCCCAATTCAAAATGCCAGTCCTGATGTTTAAAGTTTGAATCTGGCTAGAATCGGCACAGTTCAAGGATCACTTTTGTTTTATCCTAATGGTAGACTAACATCTAAAAAAAGCCTACGTGGTAGTCTTGAAGATGCTCTCAAACTCAAGGGTTGAGGGGTCCTTGGTGCTCTCTAAGCTTGCTTGTTTTTTTGCAGATGTTTCATTACCCAAACTAGGTAACATTATCAGTGCTAGTAAGGAGAGCTATTTGCTGTCCGTTTATATTCTAGCAGCTTGCCTGTCTGGTGTTGGTGAGGTCCTTTGGTTGAGCTGTTGGCTTCTTTGGCAGTTCCTTGATTGGGGTATTGCTTGATGGTTGGTCTGATGTTAACCTCTGGAGTTAATCTATGCTGGTCTGGGTGCTGATTGCTGGTGAAGAGGTACTGGGGTCTTTTGTTCCTTTTTGGGCTGGGTGATAGTCTCTTTTGCATAGTCTGTAGATGTTGTTAATGTCTATGATTTGTCCGAGTCCTAGGCTTCTAGAAATTCCCTGGCTTTTTGGACTTGGCTTGGTCTAGGACAGTGATGGCAAACCTTTTAGAGACCGAGTGCCCAAACTGCAACCCAAAATCCACTTATGCATCGTCGAGTGCCAGGTGGGTGTGGCCCATTGGCTGGGTGTGGCCAATTGGGTGGCCGTGGCCAATTGGGTGGGCATGGCTGCAGTGGTAACGGCAGACTGGGTGGGACTAAAAAGTTCAATCAATCAATTCCAACTTTGCAAGAACTTTTTTTTCCCCCGCAAGAAGTTGAAATTGACTGATTGAACCTTTTTTTTTTTTGCACACGGCGGTGGAGGCCTAAAGCGAAAAGGTTTTATAAAACCCAGCTGAAGGCCTAGGACTGGGGCTACGACGCGCGTGCCCACAGAGAGGGCTCTGAGTGCCGCCTCTGGCACCTGTGCCATAGGTTCGCCACCACTGGTCTAGGATGGTCACATTTTCCCAGTTGAAACTATGGTTAAATCTGTCTATATGTGGTGAAATTAAAGAATTTCCATCAACTCTTCTGACTGCTATTTGGGGTTCATGGATGCATTTTGCCAGCCTTCTGCCTGTTTGTCCTACATTGTGGTTGTTGCAGTCCTTATTTTGTATGTTGTAGATAACTCCTGTTTTTTCTTCTGGGGATGGTTGGGTCTTTTGGTCTGCTTAGGATGTTTTGAAGGGCTTTAGCTGGCTTGTGTGCTATGCTGAAAACACAAGGATTTTTTGTTTGCTTCATCACCAGGGTAACACACAACTACTTCTGTTGAAAACTTACACTATAAAGCAGAACTCACTTAGCTTCAAAACAGTGTATACTGTATATATCAGCACTTTCAGAGGAAAACCATTTAGAGCAGAAAACAAAACATTAGCTGCCTGCACCAGCTGCCTACTTACAAAGTCATCAGAATTAGATACAAAACACAGTTTCCTAACCAGGTTTCAGCGAACTGTGGACCCCACCCTTTTAGTAAAGTTTCTGCAATCAGTTTATGATATTCTTTGAATGATTCAGCAGCTATAACAAAGTGGTTCCTGAATAGGCAGCCGCTCCGAAGAAGCCATTGCTAGAACGGTATTTCAATCTCTCTCAAATTAATATCAGTGCTGTGCCTTATTGAACTTGCAACCCATGGGAGATCGAACATAAAACACCACTAAATGTCAGTCGTCATTGTGAAGGTGGGACACTGCCTTTATGTCCAATGAGGGGTTTCCTATAAAGAAGGGTGAAGATTTTATAATAATAATAAAGCTGGAAGGGACCTTGGAGGTCATCTAGCCCAACCCCCTGCTCAGGCAGGAAACCCTATACCATTTCAGACAAATGGCTGTCCAGTCTCTTCTTAAAAACTTCCAGTGTTGGAGCATTCACAGCTTCTGGAGGCAGGTTGTTCCACTGGTTAATTGTTCTGTCAGGAAGTTTCTTTTTATTGTGAGTGTTTTCAACACACTAGTCCTGCCTTAGTCAGCTGGGCGACTTTGGGCCAGTCCCTCTCTCTCAGCTCAATCCACCTCACAGGGTTGTTGTTGTGGGGAAAATAATTAGGTTTGTTCGCCACCTTGAGTTATTCTTAAAAGCAATAAAGGCAGGATAAAAATAAGCAAATGAATAAATAAACTACAACCTTTGACAATACTGGCCTTTGTTTTGCTGTTCTGTTTTTTTTTAATTACAGCATTAAAATGCAGCAATAAGAATGCCAAGATATTAGATATTGGCTCTTCTCAGAGGAAAGGAGAATGCTGAATTACAGAAGGCAAGGTGTAGACTACAAATTTAATAATAGTACGAGAGCCCATTTAAAATGAGGCGGACAGAACAGAGGTAACTCAAGATAAAATATTCATTTTATCAGCTTTCATTTTTATCTTGTCACTGTACAATAGTACTAAATAGCTCAGAACGAAAAATGCATCCATTAAACCAGATTCAGAGTTGCGGTGATCATATTCCTCCTACAAAATGCATTTTGTGCTTGCATGAGTTTGCTGGTTTGCATCTCTTAATTTACAGGTAGTCCTCAACTTACAACCGTTCATTTAGTGACTGTTCAAAGTTACAACGGCACAGAAAAAAGTGTCGTACTACCGTTTTTCACAGTTAACAACCGTTGCAGCATCCCCAGGATCATGTGATCAAAATTCACACACTTGGCAACAGGGTTCATATTTATGACCGTTGCTGTGTCCCACGGTCATGTGGTCACCTTTTGCGACCTTCTGACAAGCAAAGTCAAGTTAAGATTTACTTAACAATTGGGTTACTAACTTAACCATTGGAGTGATTCACTTAACATCTGTGGCAAGAAAGGTCATAAAATGGGACAGAACTCATTTAATAAATATCTCACTTAACAACATAAATTTTGGGCTCAATTGTGGTCATAAGTCAAGAACTGCCTGTAATAGAAATACATTTCACATATAGGTGCAATTTTTCTATCTGCCACAAACCATGAGGTGTTAGCTCATTATCTAACTCAGGGATAGTCAACCTTGGCTCTTTTATGACTCGTGGACTTCAATTCCCAGAATTCCTGAGCCAGCTTAGCTGGCTCAGGAATTCTGGGAGTTGAAGTCCACGAGTCATAAAAGAGTCAAGGTTGACTACCCCTGATCTAAGTCATGATTGGAGAACCTCAAATGGAAACAACCTACATAGACAACTGCCATTTACTGCATCAAGATGGCGTCCATATATCTCCAAGCCGTCAGCAATAACTTAGTGCATCTTTCAAGGGCTTGGAATTGATGCTTGGAATTGGGTAGTTTCTGTATGTAAAACGTCTACTTCAAAGAACATATTGACATTGGGGGCTAAACTTAAAGGTAGAGAATCTGTGTTTTCCTTTTTATTTCTCTTCCTAATTTCTGTTCCTCGAATGTTGTTCCTGTCATACTTTCAAGGCCGACTCTGCATTTTAAAGGCTAGAAATGTAACTTCTGTTTTTCAAAGAGCTCTTATATTTAGTGGGCTATTCTCCAAAGGTATCTTTGCCATTTGTTCGAGTAATTTGGTACATTAAACAAAATGTCTGCAAGCTGGAGAGAAAGAAGAGAAACATTTGTTCAGTTTCCCATAGCCTTGTCCATCTAAGCAATTAGGATAAGCCATTTCAATGACTTCTTACAACACATTAAATCCTAAAGCCACGTTAGCAAAACACAATTGTAATGGTTCATTAAAAAAAAAAATAGGCTATGCTCCAAAAAATTAAGCACACTGTAACTTAACAAAGGTTGGGTTCCTAATCACAAACTGCACGGCCCTAGTTTAGCCTAGCCCGGTACACTTTGCAAACCCAGACTTTATATTCAAGTGTTTAACTACTTTCATCACAAATAACGCACCATGTGGCCTGCTTCCAAGTCAGAGAGATGAGGAGATCTGATCCCTGCTTTGCAGCCTGGCACATCAATGGCAACAAAGCCAACAATCAAAAATGATTATTTCACAGTCATTAACGCTGTCAAAACAGAACAAATCCTTTAAAAAGAGGAAGATGTGCAAAGGTTTTATTTTTTAATCTGCAATTCAAGTTGCTAAATGAGGCTTCTTCACTACACAAGGGTGATCTGTTAGAGATCCTGACTTTAAACAAACTCTTATAATATATGCATTTGTTTCAAACTAGGAATATATATAAATTTGAGAAATAAATAAATATCAAAATAGCTCATTTCAAGATAGCCAGAACATAAGGAATAATTTTGCCTGAAACAATTACGTTTTGTTCCAATCTTAGCACAAATGCTCAGAACTTCTGAAATGACCAATGTGAGGTCAAAACATGTTGCATGCCCTTTCAAGCACAGGTAATCCTCAATTTCTGACCACATTTGAGC
The DNA here is from genome assembly GCF_001527695.2 of Protobothrops mucrosquamatus. Taxonomy (NCBI): domain Eukaryota; kingdom Metazoa; phylum Chordata; class Lepidosauria; order Squamata; family Viperidae; genus Protobothrops; species Protobothrops mucrosquamatus. The sequence goes on from NW_015386722.1 coordinate 158,264, forward strand.
CCAAAATTGCTAAGCAAGGTTGTTAAATGAATTTTGCCCCATTTTATGACTCTTCCTGCCACAGTTGTTACATGAATCACTGCTATTAAGTGAGTAACATGGTTGTTAAATGAATCTGACTCCCCCACTGATTTTACCTGTCAGAAGGCTGACATGACCCCAGGACCTTGAAACTGTCATAAATATGAGTCAGTTGCCAGGCATCTGAATTTTGATCAAATGAGGCTGCAATGGTCAAGGAGAAGGAGGAGGAAAAGGAGGAGGAGGAGGAGGGAATATGGAGTATATTCGCTACCTTATTTATAAAAATAATAAAGGTGGAATCAAAATTAAAATAAATAATTACAAACCCCAGGTTTGACCGGAATCCTTTCTTTAAGAAGCTGCATTGTTATCACCAGTCCACAGACATCAAGAAAGAGATGAAAGAGATGCCTTAGCACTAGTCCTCTGTAATTATTTCCAACCAGAAATAATAATGCAAATAGATAGCTAGAATGGTTTCCTAACAATTGTGCTCAGGCTGGGAATGTAATTTTCTCCCATTTGATTAATTTTTATCCCAAGCTCCTCCAATCTACAGCCAGGCTCAAACTGTATAAACTCCAGACATGTTACAATTAAGGTTAAAAATGAACATTAGTATTTCAAGTTTGCAATTTTGCACTAGCCACATCTAATTTCAGCAGCAAATTAACACAAGAATTACAATTTAGACTTAGCCAAAAAGAGAAGATAGAGAGAGGATCAGAGGAGGTAACAGTCTGCTTTTTTCTATCTTCAGAACTCTCATTATCACCTTAGGCTGGGTTCATACAGCATCCTTAACCTTGTTCAGTTAACATTGGCATTTGGACAACATGCTAAGTGTACTTAATTTTTTTTGTATGGATCCACCATTTGTCTGGGATATGATTCAATGTTTTATGTGAATCCAAAAAATGGGTTAACATATCTGAGCTTAAAATCTAAGGATTGGGTTTGATTAATACTTGCTGAGAGACCACCAAATAAGCTAAGATACATTGGACTGTTTAAAAAATCCCTGAAGAAGGAAAATGTGAAACCACTTTTTAAGTCTTGCCATATAAACTGAAACTACAGGAAGTGTCCATGAAACCACCAACCTTGATCCAAAGGAGATTTTATGTAAAGATTAACAATGAATATAAGCTACGCGGTAAAATCAGAAATAATATCCCAGAAGCAGGAAGTAATAACAAGCTATTTTTGTATAACTGCCAAGAAAACTAGGTGGACACGCCCATGAAGTCATCAGGAGTTGGGCTTCGGCCAAAAGAGTCTTGACTTGACTACAGTTTTAGCTAAAGGTGTTGTGAAGCCTGTCCATGTTTGGATAGGAGCAGGGATGGCTGATTCACTGAATTCTTTCCATGACTTACTAAATTTTTCTTACCCTCAAACTGCTGGTCACTTGGGAGGGTACCATGCCAACACAGTCAGCAAGGCAAACAAATCAGCAACCGGACCAGGCAGTAGCACATTTTATTGGCATAAAGGTTTGTAATTTGATTTGGTCTTGTCTGCACTAATTCCCTATTCTATATTTTATTTATGAAATGTATACAGTGCCTCGGTCCACTTAGGTCTCGGGTGACAGTGTGTCTCTGTGCATGAGGGTTTGCAAACATTAGCAAATCAGCCAACATGTTCGATTTCTTTCATAGCTAACTTCCACTGCCTTGCCTCCTCTTTCAAGAATTAGTGCATAATCATGCGAGAGCTTGACAACAGCTCAATTTTAATTATGCAACTGCAAATTCTACTTTGTAATTTGCATACCACTGACACAAGGATAAAAGGAGTACAGCATTTGCAAAAGTGCATTCTTGACATCGCATAAGAAAAGTCATGCAACAACATCATACCCACCGAATTGCATGAATAAACTAATGGAAGTCCACAGTGGCCACTCCCTTCAGCAGCATCTGTAACTGATACAAGCCAAGGCTATCAACACACAGCTGTCTCAAGAACTCTTTTTTAAAAACACTTTTAGCAGTAATGGCAGGACTGCAATTAGCCTAGGCAGCTTGAGGCCATTTTCCCACAAAAAGCAGAGCAAAGTTACATCAGAGGAATTGTGGGAAATTAGAATGATAATTCCAATCTTTCCTACCCAAGACAGGGAATGAAAGTTGTCCAGATGTAATCTGGCAATAACAGATCTGTCTGTTTACTTGTTTGCTTTCTTATAACCAGAGTCAAGTGATGTATTGCTCCCTCCTAGTTTTCCAACAGAGCCAGTTTGGTGTAGTAGTTAAGGCACCCCAGGCTAGAAACTGGAAGACTGTAAGTTCTAATAATGCTATTCCTCTCTCAGCTCTAGGAAAAAAAATCTTGCCAAGAAAATTGCAGGGATTTGTCCAGGTAGTTGCAAGGAGTCAACACTTACTGGAAGGCACAAATTAAAAGATTTGTGAGATAGGATGAACAGAAAAAGGGGAAGAAAAAGGGAGAGAGAGGGAGAGAAGGAAGGAAGGAAGGAAGGAAGGAAGGAAGGAAGGAAGGAAGGAAGGAAGGAAGGGATCCAAAGTTACTCAGTGTGTATCTATGTCTGTTGACTAGAACACGGGTCTACCTGCTCCTAGTCCAATGCTTTAACCAACCTTAGCCAAAACTACACTACTGAGTCTCTTTTCTTTTTCCTTTTCATCATCAGTCCTTAAACAAGAATGAAGACAGGATCAAGGAAGAGCTGCACTCTGGGAAGGGATTTCTGGGAGGAGTCAGATGGTGTCAGATATGCTCATGTGTATATGTATGTGCACTTCAAAATTGCATCTTACCTTTGAATTCATTCCTGATTTCTCTTATTTACATTTGCATTTTACACTGATATCACAAAGAGAGCTGCATTTTATATTCTAATTCCTGCACTTCCTCTTCAGCACCCATCTAATTTCTGCATAGCCCCACCAACATTGTTGCACAGTTCTTAACCACATATACGTAAATAGTGCATCACAATTCACAATATTTAGTGCATCTGATCTCACTGTGTTTTATATCCCTGCATAACGGATGGACTGGCACTTAGCTTTTATGTATCTTAACATTATAATATTATTTTCCTAATACAACCTAAGCACACATAGTCAGCAAGCATATCTCAGCAGAAGAGCACACCCTCTGCATTAGTAATGGAGTATTTATAATCTTAACAAAGCCCCTCCCCCCCAACCCATTCTTGTGGCTATTAAATACCACAAAAATCCAGGAGCAAAATGCTATTTTTCAGCAGCACAATATTTGGCTTTTGGAGAGAGAGGACAAGTCAAGAGAGATCAAGGTTCAACTTTACTCTTAGCTACAGAAGTTCCCTGACTTTGAACCAGTCACCATTTCATCTCCTGGAGGAAAGTCGAGATATAAATCTGATAAATTAATACTTAATATTACAATGAATTAGGGAGCTTGGGTAGCTAAGAGTTAAGTTGAACCTTGGTCTCGCTTGACTTGACCTCTCTCTCCAAAAGAGTCTCATCTAGGTTCATTGCACCCACTTCACATTAAAAAACCAAAAGAGCTCCCATAAAATCAGGCTAACTATGCGCCTCTCACCCAGCCACTGTATCAGCCCTGCATTTCCCATGTTTCTTGGCAGGCAATTTTTTTAAATAACACAGAAATGGAATATCTAGCTACAGAATTGATTGTTCCCACCCACTTGCATCCTATGAACATGAACAGCCACCCGGAGGCACTGAGAATGAGTCGGGCGGCCCCATACATTTCCATAAATAAATAAACAGACAAACATGAACAAGGCATTCCTAACACAGTCATTCCTAAGAATCTTTTAAGAAACAGGTGAAGAGAATTCCCCGGCTTAGATTCTAGGGAAATAAAATCTCCTTCATATGGTAGCAAGAATGTTTTATGCACAAGAATGGAAGGATACTTTGATTCCCACAATGGACGAATGGCTGCAAAAGTTGGAGTTAGCAGAGATGGCTAAAGTGACTGCCTTGATTAAAGAAAAAAACACAATTAATTTTGTTTCTATTTGGAAATCACTTTTTGGACTTTGTGCCTGAGGTGGAAAAAAATGAAATTTTGATTTTTGGTTTTGCTGATTAGATAGGTTTGTTGTTATAGAAATGGATACAGTACGTTATCATACAAAAGAAAAAAGTTGAGGTTTTATGTTACTACCTTATTCTACTGCACCAAAGGAGTTGGAAGTCTATGCTTTTTTTTCCCCTTCCCCCTACACTTTTCTCTCTTCCCCCTTTCCTCCCTTATTTTTCCATTATCTTCATTTTCCTTTGTATTTATGTATTTTATATTTTAATAAAATGTTTGAACCAATCTAAGCAAGAGAAGGCAACCTAGCTTTTCAGAGATTTAAATTTTCACCTCTCATTCATCCTAGGCAATATGGCATGTGGTAAGGGAGTTCTACGATACAAAACATCTGGAAAGTACCAAAGACCTAGCCATAAATTAGCATAAACAACCACGGGACTCATTCATTAAGCCACATTTAAAAAAATCCTATCTTTGCTATTTATGTGAACATAGTCTATCCCTTGTTTAAGGCAACTTCACACATTCTGGTACACAATCTGGCTCACATCACTAGAAAATGCTCTTGAGACAGAGTGTGCTGTTTTCAGCCACCGCTCAGGAGAAGCTAGACCAACAAACAGAGACATCAATTCAAAGATCATTGTGTCAATAAGGTTTTAGCAAGGTCACATGGCCAAGCTTTAGTTAGAGCTCCTAACTAGACTGAAGTCAACATAAAATTCATACCTTCAGAAAACCTAAACCAAAATAGCCAATTTTTGGAGACCAAAGATGCAGTTGGAATTTTCAAAGAATGAAGTGGATGCATTCACAAAAGGAGATGGCTACTTACGAAATTATTGTCACAGCTATCCATTTCCTTTCATCTTACTGCAACCTCTTATTCATGCCATAAAATCCAACTTAACATACAAACATCATATTACTTAGAGAGGCCTCTTGTCATAAATGACATGGGGTCTTTCGGTAGCTTTTCAAAATACAGCAACAAGCTTTGAGGAAGTAAAATACTTTTTTCTGCTTAAGTCCACTGATTTGTGACATCACTACCATTAGCCCCAAACAACAGTACTAAGCAACCAGCCTTATCAGAACGAACTTTCTAATCAGTGACTATGACTAACAGCCAAAAATAAACATTAGAAAAGCAATTTCTTTACACTGGCTGCTACAGTCCCAGAATATATTTATTCTCCCCCCCCCTTTTTTTTTTCTTTGCATCATATATTGCTCTTACAGACTGTTGTCACATTCAACACAGAGCTGCAGCGATCAGAGGTCACAATTTGGCAAAATGAAGTGCCACACATATGCTCTTCTTTCACACTAAAATCAACAGGATGTTACAAGAGATAATGGTTACAATTCTACATATACTTAGCTAATGTAAATATTATTCAAGTGCATATATATTTTCAATATACTTCTACAACTTTCAGTATTTTAATGTTAACTTTTACAACAAGTTATATATTTTTTCTAATTTGGGAGGGTTTATATATCCCACAGATTTGCTTACTAAGCATTCATTAAATGCTGCAGACCTAAAAGAAAGTCCTTCCTCTTACAAATGTAAACTTTATTTCTACATACATTGAATTGCATTGCCAAATGTTTAGTCTTCAAATTTTTCTTGCCTGGCTTTACATTAATTTCACTTATTTAGTTCTCATTCATTTAACAACAGTTCAGTTTCAGATATCCATTGAAACTTTCATGTAATCCATCTTTCTTTCCTGAGCATTAAAAAAATGAATTAGTGTAAGTTTATGCCACAATACTTTAATTAGCTTTGGTTATGCCACAGAACTTGCTTAGCTATCCCACTATAACTTAACACTTAATTTATCATAGTTCAAACAAATACAAAGACTAGAACCTAACAAGAGTTACTGTATATATATTCTGTTTAGCTCAGTAAATATCCTTTTATCCATTATAGTACTGTACAGATTTTTTTTCCCTTATGTTCAATCATTTCTGGTTCTTGGAGATTGCCTGGACATGTCCCTAGTTTTTTTGGCAAGGCTTTTCAAAAGTGGTTTGCCACCGGCTCTTTCATAGCACTGAGAGAAAGTGACTAGCCCAAGATCACCCAGCTGGCTTTGTGCCTTAGGCAGGACTAGAATTCAGTCTCCTGGTTTCAAGCCTGATGCCTTAACCATTACACCAAACTGGCTTTCCACAGATTTAAATTTATCTATTATTTATCTAGCTTAAATGGAAAATCTGAGTAATCAAAGGCTACAAATCTGAACATATGGAAAGATACAATCACAAAATACAGTCCTGATAGATTCTGTGTGACAATCCACATTTCTTCTCTACTAGTCCTCTACTGTCTATCTTTCCAAACAGAGCAACTAAAAATACTCAGCATCTTATCAATATGGGAGGATAACAGCTACAAATTAAGATACACAGAGGACACCAAGTTAGAGAAAACTAATCTACAAAAAGCTGCACTTACTCCTACCTAATCACTGTAATTATTTTCATTCTTGATTTTCAGCACACAGCAGCAGGAGGCATAATTCATCTGACCTAGTTAACATGCATGTTCTTCATTTTCTCAAAACCTATTACTGTACTTCTTTTTCCACAAAATGATCAAAGGTAAAACAATAAAGATTAGCTCACCTTTGGATCCCCTCCCATATTTTGGCAATGTATGGAAATCACTGAAGGATTTGGGATGGGGAAGATTTAATGGTGGACTATCCTGAAATGAAGTTTTCATTCATCCCAACGGTTCAGGCATTTCCCCCTGCAGCACAAGGAGACAGGAACCACAAGGAATTCTAATCCTGTGCTGCGGCCAACTACCACAACCTTCGGTATTCACAAGCTTGAAATAAAGTCACAGAAGAAAACAGGCAGGAATAGAGAAATAAAGCTAACAGGGAAAGAGGGAGATCCTGATAATAGATAACAGTAATGAAATATGTTCAAAGGCTGTAATGACAAATCTTACAAGAATTTTTAAAAGTAATAACAGATGCTCCTAGAAATTCCACTTTAAAGCATCCAGGTAAGTGATCACATTTTTAGAAATTTTGCCTGGTATAATAGATCATTTATTACAATAGTTTTTAACCAGGATGACATAGCACACAGGCATGCCATGGGCTTATTTCTAGCGTGCCCCAAGATTTTTGTGTTAAACTTAGGGTATTCCTTTCAATACTAATATAATCAGTATATTCAATACAGTGCAGATATTTGAAAACAAATGTGTAACTTCCCCTCAAGCCATGTTTTACACATTTAAAAATACCTATATACGTTTTTTAATTTTCTGATGTGGCACCAAATAACTGCTATATTCAGTACTGTGCTGCTTACCCAAAAAGGTGAAGAGCCATTGACTGACTCAGAGGGGAAAAAAGAGATATAGAAACTTAATCTTTAGGTATACATGCCTAGAAGGCATGAGAGAGGCAATAAGGAGAGGGCTGGATTAGGCCATTAACCTTTGGAGTGTAAAATTTTGGTTCCTCCTGGCAGTCCAGATGTGGTGGGGGGAGGGGGAGGGACTCTTTCCTTTGGTTCCCCTTCTGTTAACATGCACTCTTGAGAAAGGAGTGTGCAAATAGCTTGCAGAAATATGATCCTTCCTTATCTATGCAGATTCCTCTTTGCAAACCATCTTGTGGCAGTGAATCCCAAAGGATAACTATGAAGTCAAAAGAGAAAATCCCCTCCAGCAATCTCTTCCCCTCCCCCCCCCCACCATACAGATACGGTACCACTTGTCCCCATGCCTTTGGACTACACTTCCCACACTCCACTTTCTGGATGCCTTGGACTAATATTACCCTCCTTCCCAACACATTCATATCACTTTCTGGATGCTTTGTGCTACACTTCATCCCCCAAGACACATACTACCACTTTCTGAATGCCTTGGAGCACATTTCCCAGACACACACACACACACCGCACTTTCTGGATGCCTCGCACTACAAAACCCCACCAAGCACCCAGCCGCAGCCAAGAATCGGTGCCCTCCCGCCCTTCAACTGCGGGCAGGGGCGCTGATAAAGTCCTGGGGGCCAAAGTGGGGGATAATGTGGAAGGAGAAGAGGGAGAAGCTTCCAAAGAAGGGGATGAAGAAGGGCAGATCGGAGGGCTGGAGAATGTGCAGAAAGAAGGGGGGCGGGGGAGGAGNCGGCAGGTCAGAGGGGGAGGGCGTCGCAATGAGAAGCCCGGGGGTCGCTGAAAGGGGAGGAAGGGCAGGGGGACCCTCGCCCAGTCCAGATGGGCTGAAGTGGAGCCCGCATTGAGGGGAGGGGGTCGCCGCAAGACCCCTCCCCTCCTGGGAGGGGCGAGTTCGGAGCCCGTCCGGACCGAACGTGTCCCACGCACCTGAGAAAGGCGGAGAGCAGCCGCTCACCTGGGCCACTCCCGGCGGACGGCTCGGCCTCGCCTCCTGCCGTCCCCAGCGCCTCCCGTCTCCCGCCGCCGCGCAGAGTCCCTCAGAGGCTCAAGGTCCCCGCCGCCGGAAGCTCGGCTCCTGCGAGAGAGAGAGCGAGCGAGCCAGCGAGGGAGAGAGAAAGAGAGTGAGGGAGAGGAGGCCGGCGCACGGCATGACGGGACTTGTAGTCCGGCGGGAAGGGGCTGGGGAGGCCACGCCCTCCCCCGGGGGGGGCGCGGCGGCGCGGACAGGTGAGGTCCGGCGAGGTGAGCGCCTGGCGCAGAAGGGCGCGTGCCTGGCTCGGCTGCGGAGCGCGAGCTGGGCGGCGGCTAAAAGGGTTGTTTGTTTGTTTTTTTACCTGCGTTTATTTCGAAAGCAGAACGGAGAAGGGGAGAAAAATGAAACGGCCACCAAAGAGAACAGATAAAGCCGTGCAATCCGAGCCACCCTCGGATGCAGGTTATGGCGAATTAATGAAGCTATACGGATGTTGTATAAAGAGGACCGATAATCTACTGAGCCATGGAAACGTGACATGTGGTTTGCGAGAATATAAGTTTTGATTTATTATTATGACAGTATGATTATTTTCCTTAGGAAAGTTGTTGCTGCAATAAAGATATTACTGTTCTTTGTAAAGTGCCCACTTGATTCTTGCCTTTTTGCTGCTGAGAAGGAAGGAGAACGTGTCTATGGAGATGCTCAGTCATCCAGGTCATGGTTGTTCCAAAGGTGCTTTTGTGTTTTTCAAGAGGCAACTGGACTTTCTTGTTTTTCCTTGAAGACGTTTCATTTCTCATTCAAGAAGTTCTGAACTGAAGAAGCTTCTTGGATGAGAAGTGAAAGGTCTTCAAGGAAAAACAAAGAAAGTCCAGTTGCCTCTTGAAAAACAAAAAAGCACCTTTGAAAGGAGAACGTGGTTCCTGCCCCTCCCACTAAGACACTTAATATTTTTTACTGTTACTAAAGTCACGATAGTTATTTATCTCCTACCTCAGGCGGGTTTTACATTAATACCCATAATCCCCAGCGGCAACTTGCTTAATAAAGAGAATGGACAAGCCTGAGAAGGTTTATTTCTCAGTCCATGTGGGTGGGTGGTAATTGGGAACACACACACACACACACTCACACCTATGCATTGCGCTTCACCAGCAACTGATAGCTAAGGAGATTCAGCCTCCTCTTAACAGCCACAAGTCTTTTACCAGTTCTAAATAGCTCAGGGATTAATTAGTACATTAGTTATAAAAGAAAATGTAGGAAATATTACTTTAATCTACCACACTCTGAGTGAAGACATTTTTACTGAGTTACAGTACAGAGCAAAGACTTCAAGCAGCAAGTCAATTTTTCCTCTGTTTTGTTTTATATTCCCTCCTGGGTGGATAAGCTATTAGCCTATAAAAATGCCATCCTTCATAGAGAGATTGAGGAATAAGTGTGCTATTAGTTACAACTGTAGATATATTTGCCCAGGAGATATATGTAGACCAGAAAGGGGAATGGGGAAACCATATATGCTGTTTAGCTTAAGGTTTTTAAATTATTAATAATAAAATAAGAGAAAGAGAAAGATTGGCTGTAACAAACCATACACATGCATTCATATGTAGACACAAATACATGAATAAAATAGTAAAAAAATTGCATCTTATATTTATGGTATAAAATATTACAGTAAAGCAATCCGTTTTTAAACAAGTTAAACCTTGATCACCCAAAATCATATTAAACAGTCCTTCCATTTATGTCAGTAAAGAGCCAGTTCAAAGGCTGAAGGTAAATACATGTTTTCAATCCAAGATATGAAATCTGAAATAGCAGATTTTTAACAAAACAATTCCATTTAGCCACATTCTGTCCTTGAAAAATCCAAAGTATTTTATTCTCTCCAGGTTTTTGGTATATAACTCAGCCTCTCACTAATATTTTAAACTGTGTTTCTCTTCCCCAAATCCTTTCAACAATGACATGAACCAAAATGGAATAACCATAGAACGAGCCCAAATCTTATATGTCAAAGTCTCTGCAAATATTTATTTATTTATTTATTATCAAACTTCTTAATCTCCCATCTTCTTCATAATTATCTTTACAATACAGAGGTTGACACACAACTCTTCCTAAACATGCACTGTAATTGAAATAACTTCAAAGGATTTTTTTGAATAATGAATCTCATCGCAAGATCACAAGAAACATTAATATTCTTTGAACCACAAGATCATTGAGTTTGTAACTCAGGCTGCAGCCTTCAATTATATGTGAGAGTTGTCTAAGAACTAGCTGAAGTTAACATAGCTTTCACCCACATAGAGTCAAAAGAATTATACCCTTATTAAAGGGAGTAGGGATTTTCAGGTAAGCATGTACATACACAAGTTTTCCCCAAATTAATGCTGTCCAGATGTTAGGAATTAAATAATATATCTCCAGCATTTCCAGCTCACTGAAATGTGAGACAAAAAGCTTTTCTCCAATATGAAACCATTCCTTCTTCAGTTTAGAAACCTCCATCACCCTTTGTCCTAAACCTAAACCATAGATGATCATGCCTGTTGGTGATAGTGTTATGTTAACCAGATCCCAGAGTTTGTCCAATGTATTGTGGTTTAAATTGCTACACCAAGTGTTTTACTATGTACGAATAGAGTACTTCAGGGGTCCCCAACTCCAGGTCCGTGGACCGGTACTGGGCCACGGCATGCCAGCAACCGGTCCGCACAAACAAGCAAAGCCCCATCCACAGGATGCAGGCAACACACAAAACCACACACCCTCTGGTCCATGGAAAAACCTCTCTCCACGGAACCAGTCCCTGGTGCCCAAAAGGTTGGGGACCTCTGGAGTATTTAATAGAGTATGAATTCTTAGGTTATTATCGAAGATCTTTCTGTTCAGTGCACAGTTGTCTTATAAAGGATTGCATTTTCTTGAAGATAAAATAGGGAATACATACCAGGAAGCAGTAAAGTTGGAGCCAACAATACTCTTTCATTCATGGGCTAATACTTTCATCTTTCCCTTTTCCCCTACCAATTCAATTTCCTCTACTTTTCCAGGCTTGCAGGCTGTTGGGGAAAGGAAGAAGGAGTTCACCCCTGGTCTGAACTCAGGAGTATCTTCAGGGTGCGTTCAAAAAGGTTAAGATTGCACTCACAAGATTGTGATCAAAGCTCTGCCTGGTTTTTATGTGTGCGTTTTTTTGGGAGGGGGGGGTACCATCTTGACTTTTTTGAACACATTCTGTGGACATTGTGTCTGAACTAACTACTTACAGAGTAATTTGGAAATCAGGTGGAAAGCTACTTAAGGACCCCAAGTTTCCCTTCCCCAAAGCTTTACAGTTAGTCCTTGACTTATGACCACAATTGGGAGTGGAATGGTCATTAAGTGAAAATGGTCATTAAGTGAGGCATCACATAGCGGCATCCAATTTTACCACATTTTTTGCCATAATCATTAAGCAAGACATCATGTGACCATGATTTGTGACCTCCTGCTGGCTTCCCTCCTGCTGGCTTGTCAGAAGCCAGCTGGAAAGCTTGCAAACTAGTGGTAATATGGCTCTGGGATGCTGCATCCATGATAAATGCTTGCTAGTTGCCAAGCCCCCGAAATCACAACCAGACAACCACAAAGATGCTGCAATGGTCATAAGTGTGAGGACTAGTCATAAGTCAGTGTCATTTTTTTCAGTACCATTGTAACTTTGAACGGTCACTAAACAAATGGACATAAATTGAGGGCTACCTGTAATTGTCTCATTTAATAATATAACACTATTAATAGCAGAATTTGAATTTTGGATTATGGATTTGTCCTACATTTTCCATTTTGTCCCCAAACAGAGGCTAAACTGTTTCACAGGCTACTGGATCTCATTTATTTCTAGAAATAATTCAAAGGAATTAAACGAAGCCAAAAGAGAAAATCCTGGCATAGTCGTTCCTCTTTCTGTCTCTGGGGATAAAAGTCTCGGCTCGCTTGACACACATTATTTTTTAAGACCAACCAAATTGCCGTTTGGTTTTTTTTCCCTCTGGCCTTAGAACAAACAAAAATAAATGATGGGAACAGAGAAAATTCAAGACCTTTCACTCCAGGACAAAGTAAATAAGTAACCTGCTGCTCTTAGCAAAATCCATTTGACCTTGCCCCCCCACAAGAGAATGCTGTTGTGCAGCAACAGACAACTGACAAAGCAGCAAGATGACTTTTGCAAGCCATGCCTGAGGGGGAAATAACAGCCCCCAAGGAAAAACAAAGAAATGAATGCAGTGGGCATTGTGCTCTCTTCAGTCCTCCGTTTTCGGAGGAGAATAACATTGAGAAAGAGCTTAGAAACTTTTTTTGAAAAGAGTTTGCACCTTTTGTGAAAAAAAAAGAACATCTGCTGGAGGGGGAAGGTCAGAAGCATCAAGATGGCAGCTGTGAGCACGCAATACAGGTAGTCCTTGACTTGCGATCACAATTGAGCCCAAAATGTCTGTTGCTGAGACATTTGTTAACTCAGTTTTGGCCCATTTTATGACCTTTCTTGTTACAGTTGTTAAATGAGGCACTGCAATTGTTAAGTTAGTAACACAGTTGTTAAGCGAATCTGACTTTGCTTATCAGGAGGTTGAACAAGATGATCACGGGATCCTGGGACGCTGCAACTGTCATAAATATGAGTCAGTTGCCAAGTATTTGAATTTTGATCGTGTGACCAGGGGGATACTGTAATGGTTGTAAGTATGAAAAACGGTCGCAAGTCACTTTTTCCAATGCCGTTGTGACTTCAAACAGCCACTAAATCAGGGGTAGGCAACCTTGGCTCTATTATGACTCGTGGACTTCAACTGCCAGGATTCCTGAGCCAGCCATGCTGGCTCAGGAATCCTGGGAGTTGAAGTCCACGAGTCATAAAAGAGCCAAGGTTGCCTACCCCTGCACTAAATGAATTGATGTAAGTTGAGGACTACCTGTAGAAGCATGAGCTCTTTTATGTGTCATTTACAATGGGAGCCACCATCCTAGGTGACACCTGTGTGTCATCTTTGATTGAGAGCTGTCCAGAGTTGGTTGAAAGATGGGTCGCTACATAAATATTTTAAATACAATAAATGAAAATGTCCCCATGGCTTCAGTCATGAAATTGTGGCTACCATCTTGGCTTTTTTGATCTCCTTCTCCCTAAATGTCATTGGTGAAAGCCAAGCATTCAAGTGTTCAAACCAAGTGTTTCAATCAGGATATTTTTCAAGGGCACGGCCTCTATTTTTCCCCTCCCCTCACTGCCATTTCTTTTTCCTCCATTAACAGCTCACATTTCACACTTGCAGGACACACAGGTGAAATAGTCTTTATGAGTTGTTCTGGAATCACACCTATCGTCTTTTCCTCTGAGACATTTTATATTTTTTGCAAATTTCGGAACTGCACTGGAACTATACTTGGACGTCATGCCATTTCAAAGAATGGATTTCCTATCAGTGCATCAAAATAATAACAATAACAATAATAGCAACAACAGCAATAATAACAGCAATAGTAACAATAACAGTAACAATAATAATAATAATAGAGTTGGAAGGGACCTTGGAGGTATTCTAGTCCAACCTGCTCCTCAAGCAGGAGACCCTATACCTGTGGTGACAAACCTATGGCACACGTGCCACAGGTGGCATGCAGAGCCCTCTCTGTGGGTACGTGCGCCGTCACCCCAGTCCTGGGCCTTCAGCTCGGTTTTATAAAACCTTTTTGCTTTAGGCCTCTGCCGCCATGTGCAAAAAAAAAAGTTTCAATTGATCAATCAATTTCAACTTCTCGCGGGAAAAAAAATATCTTCAAAGCTGGAATTGATTGATTGAACTTTTTAGTCCCACCCAGTCTGCCGTTACCACCACAGCCACGCCCACCCAATGGGCCACGCCCACCCAGCACCCAACGATACATAAGTGGGTTTTGGGTTGCAGTTTGGGCACTCGGTCTCTAAAAGGTTCACCGTCACTGCCCTATACCATTTCAGACAAATGGCTGTCCAGTCTCTTCTTAAAAACTTCCAGTGTTGAAGCATTCACAACTTCTGGAGGCAGGTTGTTCCACTGGTTAATTGTTCTAACTGTCACGAAGTTTCTCCTTAGTTCTTAGTTTATCTTGTGCTTTAAACTGGATTTCATCGGAGGGAGGTTTCTCTAGAAATCTTTTTCAAGGAGAAAATAATTCTGGTGAAATTGTCATGGAGGAAATAAGAATTTACACACGTTTAGCCAGGAGGGGTATGTGAATGCCCTGTTGGTGATACAAAGCTGTCTCTGACAATCTGCTTTGCATGTTTTTTTAAAAAAATATTTTCATTATAAATTTTACAAACAACGAGAACTAACAGAAACCAAATTAGAACAGAAAAAATGAAAAGGAAATAACAGATAAAACTAAAAGTGCAATGAGAAAAGAAAATAGAAGTAGAGAAAAAAGATATAAAGATGAAAAGATATAAAGGAGTAGTTTCCAAATTTCTTCAGAAATTATATGTACAATCATATTTTAATCTCTCTCTCTATAAAGCTAAATCATGACTCCATTATTTCTATAATCTATCCCATCTAATCACCAGAACCATTATTTTTTCATTTTTTTACGCAAAAAATCCATAAGAAGTTTCCAATCACCAATAAATGTAAATATTATCCTTTCTCTAATAAAAGAAGTCAGATGGTCCATCTCAATTCCTCCATGGTGGGCAGTGCTGAATCTTTCCATTTTGTGCATATGATACAATAATCTCGCCACACTACTGTAATCATGTGTTGAAATAATCTTCCAGGGCTTTTTTCTGCTTATCCATCAATCCTAAAAAAAAATAAAAATCTGGCTTCAATTGAACATTAATCTTTAAAATCCTAGTATCAATGTCTATATTTGAATCCATTGTTTTTTAGATTGTTTATATATATATATATATATTCACACAGCATTATAAAATGTTCCTTTATGTTGTTCGCATTTCCTAGCTTTGTTGTTTTTGTTAAATCCCAAGGGAAGATTTCAGGCAAAAACTCCCTTATGGAACTTTTTCAGACTGGCAGAGTAACCCCATCAGCAATGGCACCGTAGTATCTTCTAACAATAAAAGAAGCTGCCAAACCTTCTCAAGGACTTGAGAAGTTACAAAACTGGAAGCCTCTTTTGCAAAGAAAAAAATATGAGAAATTTCTAAGGCAGATTTTTTGCACTACGTTCAGTCCTAATTGAATCAAACAGTCCTAGATCAATAAACCAGGATTTATAAGCAACAGTACCTGAATGCCATAGTCAAATGATGGCTTAATTATTTTAAAATATTTCAGTACGTTGAAGAATGGCATAAGCGGTGAGAACTTAAGTGGAAAAACAGGATTGGGGAGGGAATGGAGGACAGGAAGGAGGAGTTTCCCAGCCCTGGACTTTATATCTTCAGATAAAATTCAACCAATTCTGGTTACAATTGTACAATTCCCCAAAACAGCAGCTTGGCAATATTTCTTGGAAACAGTTGTGCTATTCAACACCAGTTGCAATCTTTTAGGCTGCGTCCATCCATAGCATTAAGGTACATTGTGATTTGCTTGGCTCTGGCTAACTGCAATGTGTAGATCAGTGATGGCGAACCTTTTAGAGACCGAGTGCCCAAACTTCAACCTAAAACCCACTTATGCATTGTCGAGTGCCAGGTGGGTGTGGCCTATTGGGTGGGTGTGGCTGCGGTGGTAACGGCAGACTGGGTGGGACTAAAAAGTTCAATCAATCAATTCCAACTTTGCAAGATCTTTTTTTTTCCTGCAAGAAGTTGAAATTGACTGATTGAACCTTTTTTTTTTTTGCACATGGCAACGGAGGCCTAAAGCGAAAAGGTTTTATAAAACCCAGCTGAAGGCCTAGGACTGGGGCAACGGCGCACGTGCCCACAGAGAGGGCTCTGAGTGCCGCCTCTGGCACCCGTGCCATAGGTTCACCACCACTGGTGTAGATCCTTCCTTTTTTTAATTGTTTCTGTTCAAGATGGCACCTCAAATATGAACAGCTATTTGAAGGAGGGTGGAAGAGAGACTTTCATTTCAGAAGTCAGAGGTTCTTTTTATGAGGGGTTCTTAGGTCTGTTCCACCAGGATGCCCATCTTCCTTTTCTGCAATTGGATGTTGTTTTATTCCTTTGGTTTCCAATTTGTGACGCCAACAAGATCCAGGAAGAAATTGAATAGTTTTAGAAATGTGGATTGCAAATGAAATCAACTCAGGCATTGTACAGGTAGTCCTCAACCTATGCCCACAATTTAGCCCAAGATTTATATTGTTAAGTGAGACAGTCGTTAAGTGAATTTTGCCCCATTTTACCATCCATCTTGCCTCAGCTGTTAAGTGAATCACTACAGTTGTCAAGTTAGTAACACGGTTGTTAAATGAATCTGCCTTCCCCACTGACTTTGCTTGTCAGCAGGTCGCAAAAGGTGATCACATGGCCCTGGGACACTGCAACCGTCATAACTATGAGTCAATTGCCAAGCGTCTGAATTTTAATCAGTGATGATGGGGATGTTGCAATGGTCATAAGTGTGAAAAAGGTCAAAAGTCACTTTTTTCAGTGCCGTTGTAACTTCAAATGGTCAACATGTAAAAAACAAGAAAAAGGTTAAGGAAATGATTGGTCCACTCGTGGGAGAAAGTGGCAAGAAGGTGACAAGCAACAGGGAGAAAGCAGAACTACTCAACTCGTTTTTTGCATCCATATTTACACAAAGGGAAAAAACAGTCCAACCTATCAAAAACAGTACCGTAAAAAACAGATTAGAAACACAAGTTAAGATAGTCAAAAAAATGGTAAGTGAGCACCTGTCCACCCTAGATGAGTTCAAATCACCAGAACCAAATCACCAGAACCATCTGCCAGTTCCTTCAGAACCCCAAGGTTCTGAAGGAACTGGCAGATGTGATCTCAGAACCACTGAACTATATCTTTCAAAGATCCTGGAGCACTGGACTAAACCAACTGTTGTAACTCGGGGGCTACCTGTAGTTTGCAAACAATAGCTGATGTTGTAGTATGCTGTATCAACCTTCTCTCTCTTTCAGCCTATCTTAACTTTCACCATGTGCAGTTAGCTGCAGGGTGATGGCGAGAGAATTAAACACCATTGGAGATTTCAGAGCATTAAATGCACATGCCCTTGATTATCGTATTCATAATTAGCACCTTGTCCCTCTAAGAAATGCTGTAATGAGTACTGCAAACATCCAGAAGGTGGCTGTCTTGAACTAAGAAAGCTTAATATATTCTGGTGTCATAGAATCAATATACAAGAAGTATACAGTAATTTTAATTCAGGGCTACTTTAAGATACTAATAGATCCCCCTGTTTTCAGACAATTGAAAATGTGTTTTTTTAACCACACTGTTAAAGAAATAGCACCATACAGGTAGTCCTCGACTTACAACAGTTCATTTAGGGACTGTTCAAAGTTACAACGGCACTGAAAAAAGTGACTTATGACCATTTTTCACATTTATGACTATTGCAGCATCCCCATGGTCAGGTGATCAAAATTCAAATGCTTGGCAACTGACTCATATTTATGACGGTTGCCATGTCCCGGGGTCCTGTGATCCCCTTTTGCGACCTTCTGACAAACAGAGTCAGTGGGGAAGCCAGATTCACTTAACAACCCTGTTACTAATTTAACAATTGCAGTGATTCACTTAAAAAGCGTGGCAAGAAAGGTCGTAAAATGGGGGAAAACTCACTTAACAAATGTCCAACTTAAGAACAGAAATTTTGGGCTCAATTGTGGCCGTAAGTTGAGGACTACCTGTAGTTGCCTTCAGATTCCCTTCCACCCTTCAGTCTTCATCCAGACAACACAACAGGGAAGGAAGACCTATGTCCTCTCACAGATATTGCTGAGTTCAGTTTCCAGCAATCTTCACCTTTGGGCAGGTTGACAGAAGCTGCTGGGATCGACATCTGGAAGATCGCAGATTCTGCATGCTTGCAGAATGACAAGAAGAATGTCCTCTTGTGAACTCTGACTACCTTCCATGGCTTTTTACTCTTTCACAGGAAGCCCATCTTGGCAGGTGGTGGCATCTGGCTGAACCTGTATGGACTCAGAAGCTAAGTATCATCGAGTCTGGTTAATATTCAGAGACAACCTGGGCTGCGGGGTAGAATGTGAAG
Organism: Protobothrops mucrosquamatus; assembly: GCF_001527695.2. NCBI lineage: Eukaryota > Metazoa > Chordata > Lepidosauria > Squamata > Viperidae > Protobothrops > Protobothrops mucrosquamatus. The sequence goes on from NW_015386722.1 coordinate 176,936, forward strand.
TAGAAAAAAAGCCAACGCAATCCTAGGCTGCATTAACAGAGGGATAGAATCAAGATCACATGAAGTGTTAATACCACTTTATAATGCCTTGTTAAGGCCACACTTGGAATATTGCATCCAGTTTTGGTCGCTACAATATACAAAAGATGTTGATACTCTAGAAAGAGTGCAGAGAAGAGCATCAAAGATGTTTAGGAGACTGGAGGATAAAACACATGAAGAACAGTTGCAAGAATTGGGTATGTCTAGTTTAATGAAAAGAAGGACTAGGGTGATATGATAGCAGTGTTTCAATATTTGAGAGGCTACCACAAAGAGGGAGTTGACCTATTCCCCAAAGCAGCTGACGGCAGGACAAGAAACAATGGATGCAAAATAATAAAGGAGAGTACCAACTTAGAAATAAAGAGACATTTCCTGACAGTTAGAACAATTTAATCAGTGGAACGACTTGCCACCAGAGATTGTGGGTGCTCCATCACTGGAGGTTTTTAAGAAGAGATTGGACAGCCATTTGTCTGAAATGGTATAGGGCAGTGGTGGCGAACCTATGGCATGCGTGCCAGAGACGGCACTCGGAGCCCTCTCTGTGGGCACACATGCCGTTGCCCCAGTCTCGCCTCCCTCCGCGACCCCCTCCTCACCAGCAGCCCCCCCGGAGAAGAATTGCCCCTGAGCGTGGCCCACATGGAGCAGCGCAGCCAAGGACATGACAGCCAGGCAGTGTGGACAAGACTCTGCCCTCACGCCCCATCACGCACAGTTGATGCTGTGGGGTGCAGGCAGAGGGTGTAGCTGCCATGGCGCTGCTGGGCTGCCTGGGTGATCTGCGCCAGGACCTGGAGGCAGTGAGTGGCCCTGAAGACAGACAGGGCAGGGGACAGGGTGGGGGCAGGGCAGGGGGTGGAGCGGGGGCAGGGCCAGTTTTTGGGCACTCAGTCTCTAAAAGGTTCGCCATCAGTGGTATAGGGTTTTCTCTTGAGCAGATGGTTAGATTATGTCCCTCCAAGGCCCCTTCCAATTCTGTTATTCTGTTATACACAGAACAAATTGTGGACAACCATTTCTGAATCATGATGAAGGAAACTTCATAACCCAACCAAGAAATCACCAAGAGTCAAGTTGAATTAGAAGAAAGCTACCTTTTAAAAGGGAGCTTCACACAGGCCACTGCTTTGTAGAAGCACCATTCCCGTTTCCATATTGTTCATAAATCTCTTATATTGACCAGCAGAGACATCATTTGCATGCATGATATAATAAAGATAGGAATACATTTTAAACTGAGCTATGACATCACATAAGGCCATGATGTATTAAATGTATTAACGTGTATTAAATCTAATAAATCAAATACCTGAGGTCTCCTAACATATTAAGCCAAAATTAAACCACAGTTTGGTTTAGCACACACCTAATCAGTATCTTAATTAAATGAAATGGTTAAGAAAATGTTGAAATACTCCCAATGCCACCCTTCATGGAAATACTGGAAGAACTATTCCTCTAGGTTGCAATGGGACTACAGCTTCCAGAATTCCCAACCAATGTAGGTATTGCTAATGAAATAGCTGGAAGGCTTGGGAATCAAGAGTGGGGGGTGTCCCTTCTACCATCTTTCCTGGTTTTTACTACCTCCGGTTTCAAATTGCTAGAACCTTTTGAATTGTCAAGATTCTACTCCAATTTGGCAACTTTTATATGGTTTTAAGCAGGTAGCCAAATGTATTTATTTGAAGAGAACATTAGTGTTAGTGTTAGTAAATGAAACAGAAGAAATAGGACACATGGAAAGCAAAGAAGAGCTATTGCTTAAATTCTAAGCCTTTTGGTAAATAAATATGAATGTATTACCAATTTTGAAGGATAAAAATTAGCTATCTTGTGATCTGAAGACTTTCTGTTTTCTAACAATACGATTGAACGTGGCTTTCGAACTGAGAGCTGGAATTGCACAACATTCTAATGCTTTATAAACTATAGTAGCTGAGTTCACACTACACATGAAGCCAAATCAAAATATGAATAATACAATGTGTGAACCTGATCACAGTTAAATTTCTGTTATAAGAATTTACATGTCACAATTAATTGAATATCAAAATAGAGATTCATGAAAATTCCTATTGGGTCTTTGCTACTGTTTTTCTAATTATGACTGCTTTATAAACCAAAGAAAAACTCACTGGTCTTTTCCATTCAGATTACATCACAAATTTCTATATGGTCAGGCTTCAGCCTTCATTGTTTTATATCCTCCTCCATCAACATATCCTGGATTGTCTTGTGATGACTGCTACTTGTTTGTGGCAAAAAGGCAGGCAAAACATGCAAGTGTTGTGCAATTTACCTGTGCGTAGAATTCAGAAACAATGACACATTCAGTATTGGCACTTGCCGTTCTTGTGTATTTATATCTCATTTGTACTGTAGGATTGACATTTGTTTATTTTTAAACATGGTAGACAACTGGCTCAGGTGAGTCAGATCAGCTCCACCTGCTGCTGTATCTGCACCAAGATATGCAGTAGCACATTCTTCAAAATGTCTTTGGGTTCTCCTGCCATTTGGAATACTAGGACTGTAGCTGGACTGGGAAGTCCAGAAAAAACTCCAGAAGGAAATGACAAAGCATTTCCTTATTTTTGCTAAGAAAAACACTGAGACCCATGAGGTCACGAAGAATCCAACTTGACTCAAAGTAGGCTTTACCTTGTAGATTGTGAAGTTCAGAAATGTCCCAGAAAGATAGCAGCAAACCACTTCCATATTAGTGGAAATTAAACCTAAGAGTGGAAACTATCTGGATCCTTTAACTCAGGGGTTCCCAACCAGGGGGTGCAAGACGATATTCTAGGGGTTGCAAAAACTTGGGCTTTCAAAATTATAGTTATAGGGTTTCCTGCCTGAGCAGGGGGTTGGACTAGATAACCTCCAAGGTCCCTTCCAACATTATTATTATTATTACTATTATTATTATATTATTATTATTATTAGTAGTAGTAGTATATGCATAATTCGTTGTCATTTTGAATTTTTGTAAGGGGTGCGAGAATATATCAGAAGTGTTCTTGGGGTGCGGGGTATAGAAAAGGTTGGGAACCACTGATTTAATTGAAGAATACTACAAAAAATTAATGATGAGAGCCAGTTTGGTCTAGTGCAGGGATCTCCAAACTTGATAACTTTAAGACTTGTGGACTGCAACTCCCAGAATTGGCTGGTGGAGGGATTCTGGGAATTGAAGTCCACAAGTCTTAAAGTTGCCAATTTTGGAGACCCCTGGTCTAGTGGTTAAGGTACCAGGCTAGAAAGTGGGAGACCGTCAGTTCAGGTCTCACCTTAGTCATGAAAGCCAGCTGGGTGACTTTGGGCCAGTCATTCTCTCTCAGCCCAACCCACCTCACAGGGTTGTTATTGTGGGGGAAAGAGGAGGAGGAAGTTGTGTCGGATATGTTCACCATCTTGAGTTACTTGTAAAAATAATAAAGGCAGGATACAAATAAATACATAAAAATGTGTGCCAGTATTTTTCAACCTTGGCAACTCTAAGAAGGGCACATGTCAACAACATCTACAACATGCTATCATATCTAGGTTTGCACTGAAAATGTTTGAAGTAAAATGCAACTTTATCAGTCTTCCACATCGTGGTGCAGTCTATCTGCAATGCACTGAGTCCTGCAATTTATTTAGTTATTTAATTTCTATAGCTGCCTATCTCATCAAGTGACAGGCACATAACCAGGTCTTCACGGCCTTACAAGAAGCTATCAAGAGTCAGGGCTACTCCAGAGGGCAGGGGCTACGGCAGAGAAAGCACATCTCCTGGTCCCCACCAGCCGACAGTCTCCCAAGAGACAAGACACAAGCAACACTTTAGGACAGGGGTCCCCAAACTCCGGGCGGCAAACCAGTACAGGTCCATGGCCTGTTAAGAACCGGGCCACATAGCTGGAAGCGAGCGGCAGGCAAGTGAATCCTATCGTAAATTGCATATTCGAGGCATTTAGGTTGTTCACTCCTCCCCCCTCCCCCCACCAATCTGTAGAAAAATTGTCTTCCACAAAACTGATCCCTGGTGCCAAAAAGGTTGAGGACTGCTGCTTTAGGATAGGTATTTTTTAAAAAAAAAAAACTCCAAAAACATTCTGGTAATACCGGATCAGTTAGAAAAGAACAGAGCTGTGATTAAATGCACACTACACACAACAGTAAGTTGTTATTAGACATGTCTTTATGACTTGCATCTATACCATGGAAGGTATTTAGTGGAACAATTATGTCCAGCTTTGAGAGATGCAGCTCAGAAGGGTGAGTGTGATGTCAATTACATAACAAAAGAGGAGCCGAATTCTACGAAGAGGAACAAAGAATGCTGTAGGCTATGTTACATTCTGTTCCTGTTCGCACTGCCATGCCGCACAGCGGGCTCACCTCAAATAAGCAGGGCTGGAGTGATGTGTCATTAAAACATGTCTACGCAACTCTTTGAGCTCCATCAACACCACTTTATGTTCTACACATCCCATAACAATATACAGTCAATAAAGGAAAGGATAAGAGCGATCACTGGTTCTCAACAAGGGACTGGAGTACAAGGTGGCATCAGTCATGTGCAGAGAAAAGATGACTATTCCTGGCGCAATGTTCTCCCCTCCCCACTTGTCTCAGTACCTGACTGACCAGGTGATCTGATATTGCATGGCAGCAACCAGGAGGAAGGGCAAGTTAATTGTTGCTGACATATTGGAGGATTAATTTAAATCCAAAAAGGTTACAGATTCGCGATGACGGAAGCAGTAGCTAAATTTTCACCAGTACTTCAATCTGTACTTATTAATTATTGATGCCAGGAAAACCGTCATGAAAATCTCTTTTCAGAAAGCAACCTGAACCATCAGGCCAGCTTTCCAATTTAGCCCCTGTTGGTTGAGCAATTCTTTTTATTTATTATGAAATTTATTTATATCCAATGACTCTGGGCAGATTTTCTGAGCCAGTTCCCAAACTTAAGGTGGAACCCCAGCAGACAGCTTTCCGGCGGGACCTCTCCTATATCAGCAAGAATATCAGAGAAACCTATTTCATGTACCCACGTTAGGTGGGTTTTAATCCGAGTCAATTATTTCATAGTTACAACCAGGATCACTTCAAGTCTGTGTAGTTATGCTTTTAATGTAAAAAGATCTTATGCAGGTAGTCCTCAACCTACAACCACAATTGGCATTGGACAATCCATCATTAAGTGCAGTTGTTAAACGAGACCCCACCTGATTTTACAACCGTTTTTTGCCTCAAGTGTTAAGTGAGACATCAAAGTGATCACAACTTGCAACCTTCCTTGCCAACTTCCCCATTAACTTTGCTTGTCAGAAGCTGTCTGGGAAGGTTGGAAAATATGATCAGGGGACCTTGGAAGGTCGCAACCGTTGTAAATGCGAGCTTGGTCACCAAGCTTCCAAATTGTGATTGTGTGAACAAGGGGATACTGCAACGGTTGTGTGATGACTGGTTGGGTGTTCCCTTTTTTCAGTGACATAGTAACTTTGAATGGTCACTAAACAAATGTTGAGGACCACCTCTCTATCCGTTACTGTTTTATACATTTAACACTCCTAGAAATTTCTGTGAAATTACAGTTAATTCCTCTTAGAAGGTGATGGAAAATATTCTTCACAGGACCACTAGTATCAATCTATTATTGAACTGTTTAATACTTCTACCTGTACCTATTATTCCTCCTGGATGAAAGATTGATAGGAATCCGTCTAAACTCAAAGGAGTCTCCCTAATAAATGCAATTTAAATACACTTGAGCAAATTCTTCAGAAAGAATGAATATGTATTATTTTAGGTTACACAAAAATTGCAGTGATCATAAAAACAAAAAAACCCAATCTGAAAACGAAAAACATTTCAAATTAATCTGTCTCAAAGAAGATTTGACTACCATTATCAAAAGAGGAAGCCAACAGCAAAATTATCTTCTTTATTGTTAATCCTTTGACAATAACCTACATTCGGATTAGAGTAAGGCAGCCAGACTCTTATTTTATTTTTCTTTAGAAGGACATGAAAGGTATATGTATTTCTGAAATGTTTCCACTTTTGTAAAAGGAAAGATCCTGCTGCCGTTGCAATCCATCTCACATCAATCTTTTAGGATCTATTTTCTCCAAATGGACTAGTGGCTTTAGCTGCTCCGCAAAACTCCTCATGTCATCGGAAACCATGTCTTGTCCCGCTGGGGCCACAATGCTGAGCTCCACAAGGTAGGAGAGAGACAAAGGCTCAATGTTGTCGGTGTTTCCTGGGATAAGGATGCGGAAGATTTTGTACACCACAATCTTCATAATACCTTTGCGGAACACGTGCCCCTTGGCTACAAACTCATGGTCCATGCGGAAGCCCATTTCTACCAGGAAGTCTGTCAGGTTGTCTGAAGTGGCAATATCCACACAATTCCGTACCAAGGCATGGCGATTTTTGTCTCCCATTTCCGGCTGTCCAAGATACCGCAAGTGCCAAGGAGCACCAGGTTTGTCCATGGAGCGTCGTGTACGGAGAACAAATGGGCTGGCCTGTTGGCCTTTGAGAAGGAAGACCATCTCATGATCTAGAAAAGTCTCAGGTTCCATGTTGTCACAAAGGCCACGGAGTCGATGAAGAAGACTCTCCAGACTTTGATCCAAAACACTACCTGGAGAAAAGGCAACATTGGATTGCTAACTTGTCTTTACTGACACAAGCAAAATTTCTTATTGTCCACCAAACTGCCATTTTCTAAAAATTGTGTAGGGCCACAAATAGTACCAGGGTCTCTCTAGAAACTGTACTGAGTAGAAAAAGATACAACCCTTCACAAAAGATACAGCTATAAAGATTCCTCTTAATCAGGGAGCCTAGTCACAAATTATACTTTGTACATCCCAAACTCATGAGATCTGAATGTAAAGCAGTTGTTGGGTGCCAAATTAAATATAGGTAATTCTCGATTTACAACCACAACTGAGCTCAGATTTTTGTTGCCAAGTGAGAAATTTGTTAAGTGAGTTTTGCCCCATATTACAACTTTTCTTGCCACATTTGTTAAGTGAATCACTGCAGTTTTTAAACCAGTAACACAGTTGTTAAGTCAATCTGACTTCCCCATTTCCTTTAATGTGAGAAGGTCACAAAAGGTGATTACATGACCCCGGGACACTGCAACCGTCATAAACACGAGCCGGTTGTCAAGCATCCGAATGTAAATCACGTGACCATGATGCTGCAATGGTCACAAGTGTAAAAAATGGTCATAAGTCACTTTTTCAGTGCTGCTGTAACTTTGAACAGTCACTAAATGAACTGCTGTAAGTCGAGGACTATTTGTTATTACAGTAGTCAAGTTTAGTTCACAGTTGAGTATATATTGTAGAGCAATGTGCAATGTGCAATGTGCCAAACAGCCCCATGGGTTGCCAGCTCAAAATCTAGGTAATATTTCTTTCTATATTTTTAGTAGCGCAGTTATAAAAGGAGGTTACTTGAATGATTAAACAACGTTATATTATTTTAAGGGACTGACATATACTGTAAAATTAATCAGATATAAAGCAAATCCTTGCCTATAACTCACCTTGAAGCAAGTGTTCCATCATGTTAATGGTACCGCCAGTGACTGGCATCATAGTAACAGGTGGGGCCTCCATTCTATGAAGTTCCCTATAACAGCAGAGAATACAATATATATATATATATATATATATATATATATATATATATATATATATATATATATATATATATATATATATATATATATATATATATATATATATATATATAGATAGATAGATAGATAGATAGATAGATAGATAGATAGATAGATAGATAGATAGATAGATAGATAGATAGATAGATATAAAAATCTAGTTCTGGTTCTCCTACCTAATACTTTTTTGCCGTTAGAATCGTAACTCCCAAAGTTTCCAAGCAATGTGGGATCTATAGTTCCAAAACAGAGGGGAGAAAGATAACTTAATCAATAAAATACAAGCACAGTTTCAACATTGTTTCTGCAAACAAAAGGGAAGTATTTATCCAAGAAAAAGATAGTTGATATGCCTTTCTCCTTTTATAATTTTTGCACATACATCTCCTACCATCTAATAGTCAGTTAGGAGTCCAAAGTCAATTAGAAGTTGAATGAACATTTGGTTGTGGTGGTATGTTTTTTTTAAATGAGATGTACAGTAGAACCACAGATTTAATAACATTGTTGTGGTGCAATACAATCATTTTTTTGTAAAGAAAAGAGGCAACCCTTGTAAATAAGCCCATGAAAATGACTAGCTTAGCTTTCAGATGAGAAACAACAGCCTGCTGCAGACTAAAAGGTGATCCAGAAGTGTGGCTAGGTTACTATGCTATGCTAAGTCAAAACATGCCGGCTTCTTTGGGTGATGTGAAGTCAGACAGCATTATTATGATTTAAATATTAATCATACAACACACAAAAATATATAAGAAAAAAACTCAAGGAGGCAAACGTGCCTATTTTCCCCATTATTCTGTGAAGTGAGTTGGGCATGTTTTACAAACTGTAGTTTACAGCTTAGAGTCAGACCATGTATGAATCCTGACAATAGAATGTAATTCAGTCAATTATGGCTAAGTCACAAGACGCATGGTGGACTCCTTCCTGATGCAAATTTAAATCCCACCTGCCTAACAACCCACCGCGAAGTAAAACTCCACCATCACCATCGACACACTTCACTTCACCAAAACTTGTCAAAGTCTTCCTGCCTTTGCTGTAGCCCCCCGTTTCCCTGGAGGAGGAGGAGAATAAGCACGATTTGGGGTAACGTCTGAACTGTTGCTAGTTTATTTTTTAATTCCTTCCACTTCCTTGACTCCGGACGGCTCATAAGTCAAATCAGCAAAAAAGAAATTCGACTCGATAACATTAAAACAATGAACCAAGGAACATTGATCATTATTGTCGTCGCTATCCTGAGACAAGTATCCCGGGACAGATGCAAACATTTTGCCTTTTTTCTCCTCTGGAGAAATTTGCATGTAGCTGCAACTGAGCCCCAGACATCCCTCCCCAAGTCTCCGCTTAAAGAATAAAGCTCCCGGGTCAGCCAGCACGCACCTGTCCGCCCGGTGGGACAAACCCCTCTCGCTGCACGTGGGAATCCCGCAAACAAGGACGCTTCTAAAGCGGGAGAGTCTCTCCACCTGGACTCCAGCAAAGCGCACGCGTCCACGCCTGCGTGTTCCTCTCTGCCTGTTCTGGGCGGCGCCATCTTTCTTATTACGTCATTGTACGGAAAGCTGCCGGCCATGACCGGCTTGGCTGAAAGCGAGAAAATAAAATGGTGCTTTACAGTAATGGAGCTCCACTGGGGAAGCCTGGCTTGTCTCTGCGTGACGTTTAATTTTTGCGCCACTCAGAAGACATGGATATACAAAACAGTCTGAATTCTGCACTTTCGTTGGTGCCCTTTAGTTCAGATCCAGGCAGGTTGGAGTTTAGGATACTAAATGCATTTAGATCTTGAATTGAGGTTATTTCGGATCATAAAGTTATGCTTAGGAGGAAGATTAGGGAGAGTAACTTTATTGGTCAAGATAAAAATGTGGGTTTTCTCTTGCTTTTAAAATACTTTGTTCATGAAACAAGATATTCAGGGTCTTGGCATACAGTTGAGGTTTGGGCTCTTTACTCTTCAATATTTTTATTAATGATTTGGATGAAGGTGAAATTAGATAACATGCAGTTGCATGGCGCTAATACATTAGAAGACAAAGTGCAATTCAAATTAAATTTGATATGTTAAGACAGTGTTTCCCAACAGGAGATGTGGATTTCAACTCCCAGAAATCCCCAGTGGAGCTCTGGGAGTTGAAGTTCAAGAGTCTTAAAGTTGCCAAGGTTAAAAAACAGGTTTAATATGATATTTAAGAGACAAATGCAAGGTTTTTCATTTTGAAAACACCCTAGATACAGGCTGAGGAACATATCTTTTGGTGAAACTTCCATCAAGTGCAACTTCAGAAACTTTACGCACGCATGCACACAGACACATATATTTCATTGCCAAATTCTCCAAACTCCCCCCCCCCGCTCTTATTAAGAGAGGAAGAAAATAATATGTTTATATCATCTCTTAATTTAGAACCACTTTGGTGGTGAAGGTGCTGGACTAGAAACCAGAAGACTGTGAGTTCTAGTTTCACCTTAGGCATGAAAACTGGCTGGGTGACTTTGGGGCAATCTCTCAGCACAACCACCTCAGATGGTGTTATGGGGAAAATCTCCGTTGTATTATATGTATATGCCATTTCTCTGTTTTCATGCAGTTCCTGGCCCCATTTGATTTGAGGTAGTCTTCACTTACTGACTGCCTCATTTAGTGACCATTTGAAGTTACAATAGTGTAAAAAAACAGCTTTGTGACCAATCCTTGAATTTACAACTGTCCCAACATCCCGTGGTTACATGATTACCATTCATGTGCTTCCCAATTAGTGCCTGACAAGTGGAGTTAATATAGAACAGGAGCGTCAAACTGCTGGCCCACAGCCGGACGCATCATCAGGAAATCACGCCCACCCATTGCTGGCAATGGCAAAAAAGCTCCGATACGTTGCGTAATGTCATGTGATGTCGCAAGTTTGACATGTCTGATGTAGAACATGGAAGTAAAATTGCACGTTGCAGTCACATGATGCTTCACTTAATGACTGAATAGGAAGTAAAATCATAACTCACAGTCATCTGGTTTTCCATTAGCGACTATAGTGTTTAGTGAGGGAATTAAAACTGTGGTAACTAATTGAGGCCTACCTGTGTTAGTGTTATTTGTAGTCTCCAAATATATATACTTGAGTCTTGAGGCACCACTATATTCATGCACACTTTTAATACCCTTTAACCGGGTTTCTGATTAACTAATTTCTGGCATTACAAAATACTCTGGATTATAAACTAAGCCAATAACCCGGATTCACACAGTCTAATTATCTGAAAAAGAATGAACCAAGATAAAAACTTGGTTCAAGTTTATCCCTAGGTAAACATGCTGCCGCTAAATCTTTCCATAACTAAGTGAGTTGCATAAATCCAGACCTTCAGTATCAGGAATCAGCAGCATTGGGGAAAATCCAAATTCTACAGAAATCCATAAATATCCTTAGGAGGGAAAAACCCAACCCACCTCCTTCTGAGTCAGGAATTTTTCACACTGCCCAAAATTTGGTGGGCACCGGATGCTGACTAAGCATTAGAGTGAAAACGAGAAAATATTATGCAATCTTGTCCTGAAGGCAGGACGAGAATAAGGGGTAGAAGATCATTAAAAAGGGTCCAACCTAAAACTAAGGAGAAATTTCCTGACAGCAAGAACAATTAATTAGTGGAACTGCTTGCCTCCAGAAGTTGTGGGTGCTCCAACACTGGAGGCTTTTGAGAAGAAATTGGACAGCCATTTGTCCAGAATGGTATAGGACAGTAATAGCAATAGCACTTAGACTTATATACCTCTTCATAATGCTTTACATCCCTCTCTAAGCATATTCCCTCGAACAATCTGGGTCCTCATTTTACCGACCTTGGAAGGATGGAAGGCTGAGTCAACCATGAGCCACTGAGAAAAACAGAGAATCAAACGTGAGCTGAATTAGCCTGCAATACTGCATTCCAACAACTGCGCCACCACGGCTCAGGATTTCCTGCAATGAGCAGAAAGTTGGACTGGTCCGTGGATCAGTACCGGGCCGCAGCATGGCAGCAACCAGTCCGCACAAACAAGCAAAGCCCCGTCTGCGAGATGCAGGCAGACAAAACCACGCACCCTCCAGAAAAACCTCTCTCTATGGAACCAGTCCCTGGTGCCCAAAAGGTTGGGGACCCTTGGACTAGAAGACCTCCAAGGTCCCTTCCAGCCCTATTATTCTACGTTCCAGGATTAAGGAAAATGACATTGGCACCAGAACAAAATATTCTGAGTAGAGAACTGGCTGATGAGAGTACTAGATTACCGTAAGTCTTTTGTGGTGCAGTTCTCTCTTTGTGATTTATACATTCCTATTTTCAATTTTTAAAGCAACTCTTGGCCTTTGCCCCAGTAAACCACTTCTAGGTTTTGTTCATAGTCCATCTGTCTCAGACATCGCTTCATCATATGGCTGGCAAGATAGGAAGTTGTTGTATTGCTTTACAGCTAGCAATCTTTGACCATCTCAAAAACAATTACCCACTTTATCATTTACAGTCGGTGCATATCTGGACTTGGGACAGGTTGCTCATATGATAACATGAATCTGGTTTTCATGATTAGAATGATTTTGTAATTTCTGTATAGCAGGGGTCTTCAAACTTGGCCCTTTTATGACTTGTGGACTTCAACTCCCAGAATTCCTCAGCCAGCATGCCTGGCAGAGGAATTCTGGGAGTTGAAGTCCACAAGTCATAAATGGGCCAAGTCTGAAGACCCCTGCTGTATAGAAATGGTTTGAAATGTGAACTGTAAAGCAAAATGATGTGATATTATTTTTGTAATCTACTGCACCAAAGAAAATTGGAAGACATTGCTTCTTTCTTCTGTCTTTGTCCTTTTCTCTGTGCCTTTTTTTCCTTTTCTGACTTTTGCTTCTTGTATGTTTTTATTTTATAATGAAACTTAATTTTTGTAAAAAGGCGAACCTGGAAAGTTTTTTTAATACATGTGCTAGTTCAAATTCAGTTCACAATGATAATACATATCTAGCCAAAGACTGCCCTGAAATATGCAAAGACATATTTTCTATTAGTGCGAATTCTGTCTATAAAGAAATAGACAAATCTTTGAGTCAAACAGAATTCTTTATCCAACAGAGATAAAAACTTAACATGCCATGTTGTGTCATCTTCCTTATCTCAGCTTTACTAACACAAAGCCTTGAGAAGCTTATAGCTGGCAATTAAGCGAGTAGCTGAAACAATTTAGTTCTTTCTTTTCCCTATAAAAATACACTGTATTTTCAAGAAGATTTGGCATTAGAGTCATCTTCCTATGCCGAGAAGATAAGTCGTATGTTTTTGTTTCAGATTCCATGTGAGTTTTAATAAGAAGAACATCTTTAAAAAAAACACCTTTGGTTTTATTAACCGTTGTCATTAACAAGCAGATTTATATATCTGAGAGCTATTAGATTAGAATGCAGGTATATACTTGCACAGCCAATCTCTTCACATCAGCCTGGCAGATGTGGAAATGAAAACAATCCTGCTGAATCAGTGTTTTTCAACCTTGGCAAACTTGCTGGTTGGGGAATTCTGGGAGTTGAAATCCACACATCATAAAGTTGCCAAGAAACATTGAGCTAAATGCAACAAGTTCAAGCAGTCCTTTGCTAGGACTGCTTGAGAGGCCAGCTTGATGGGGTGGTTAAGGTGCTGTCCTAGAAACCAGGAGACGGTGAGTTCTAGTCCCTTAAGCACAAAGGCCATCTGGATAACCCTGGGCCAGTCACTCTCTCTCAACCCAACCCATCTCAAAAGCTAGTTGTGGGGAAAATAGGAGGAGGAAGGAGTATTAGATATGCCTGCTGCCTTGAGCAATAAAGTAATAAAGGTGGGATAAAAATAATAAATAAATAAATCTCTTGTGGGTGAAGAGGCAGGTCAGCTGGCTAGAGCAGTATTTTTCAGGCTCAGCGGTTATAAGTTGTATGGACTTCAACTCCCAGAATTCCCTAGCCAGTATTGGGATAAAGTACAGCAATCACCACTGTATCTTAGGGCAGCACAGTACCTATGCTGCAATGCAGTTGCAGGTATGACAAATAGACAGTACAGTGATCCATACGCTTTTCTTATGGCGTATTCACCAATGGCAAACAATCCCTGTAATTAAGATTCGGTTTTATTCCTCCATTGAATGTGTGCTCTTTCAAACCCAACAAAACCAAGTTATGGCTTAGATGTGCATTATAAATACCCAGTTACTGTTTTGCAGCCTCACCTACTAGCATGTGTAATTTTAGTCCATGCTCTGCAGCAGGGTGTGATCCAAATTTAACACGAGCAACAAAATGAAAGGAGCAAAAGTACATTAGAGTGTTTGTTTATCTGACATGTCAAGCTGTTATCCTTGCATATTCACTCCCTTCTGTTTTGGAAAGTTAATGTCCAAATTCACTTTCGTTATGCATGATTTCAGATCTTCCAAAATTAGAAAGCACAAACAGCCATTTCGCAGCAATTATATTCTCTTGGCTTCCAACACCACTTTGCAAACAAGCCTTGGGGGGAGAATGGGTGATTAACCTATTGATTCAGAAGAGCACACGTCTTTGGCACCCAGGGAAGCATTTGCAGCAGACTAATGGGAGAGCTACATGCTGATCAGAGTGATCATGTGGTCAGTGGGATTGGATTTGAGACTTCCATCACGTACTGGCTCGGTCAGCACTCGTCCTTCTAATATGTGTAAACAGTAGCTGTTAACAGGAGAGAAGGCCGCTCTGGTTGAAGTAATCCTTGAAGAAAGGGAATTTTGCTACTCTTATCTCTTGTATTTGCAACACAAGAGAAGCAATGATTTGTTCAGGGCCATCCAAAGAAGCCTAGGTTCAAATTGCTCCTGGCTTCTGACCTATTATCAAATGCAATCTAATGTAGCCATAGGAGAATTAGAATGTCCAAAGATTAAACTTTAGCTGCTAGAGTCTATTTTGAGGTGTAGAGGTGGGCATGATAATCAACTATTATTTGCTTGCCTGTTAGATGCAGAAGGAACAAGGACAACTTAACACTCCTTAAGGACACTCCTTGTGTCCTTAATATAGCGAATACAGTTTGCTCCAGGACTGAATCTCAGGCTATATCCTTGGACAAATACAACTTAAATCTCAGACCCATTTTATTTCCCTGTTTCTCCAGATATTTAACTAACTTCTCCCTTGAGTTCTTGAAAACTCAGAGGTGTAACCTTAAATTTATCCAATAAATTTATGATTTATTGTGAATTCATCAATCCATGGCTAGCCCCAAAGATTGGCAAGGACAAATAAGTGCAATACTATAGTTGCATGTCATAAAGAGGCCTACTGCCAAAAAACAGGTCTACATATTTAGTGTTCCCTGGCTATAACTCCCAAGTGATCAAGTGGGGCTGAAATCCACCCTTGGCCTTAATAAAGTAAGAGTGCTGGTTTCAGATTGACAAAGCAGGACATGTGCCAGGACTTCAAGATTAGCAGAAGGGCTCATGATGATGAAACATCTTTGCCACACTATTTATACTTTGCAAAAAACATCCTAGATGTTCAGCCACAGGGCCAGAGAATTTCCAGTCTGCATATCCACTTGTTTCAGAGGAGGAGCACCTCCAAATTCTGGGTCCAGCACTAGATGTTCTTATGAAGGAACACCAAGCTTAGCTTTATTTATATACCCCAAAGATTTTTTTCTTTGTATGTCTGTTTCCCAGCCTGAAGTAGTTCTGAGAAAAGTTCCAATACTTCCTTGACCAAGACTACTAAAGGCTTAAGAGCTAGTAGCCTTATACTGACCTTCATATCTGTGTCACAAAGACCTGCTGTAAGATCATCCATGACCTGCAGCAGAAAGCTTCAACTGGAATAGAGGAATCTCAAGGATTATTCCTGATTTATGCAAGAGTTCTTTGCTAGGCATTCCTCAAAATCACAATGGAATCCTTGGACCTTATCAAAACACTCCTTGCCTTTTTTTTTTCTGTGCTGTTCTAAACTTTTTCCATGGTTGACTCCATATATGAGTCTCTTGGTCATATCCATTACACATTGAACATGCCTTACCAAACTCCACACAGCCCTCAAAAACAGGATTGCCCATACAGTATGTGCAACCAAACAGGTATTCGATTTTCTGATGGGGTTGCGTACTGGTAATTTAAGCTGCCAGACATAGATGACATATCACCTGCACTCCACATCCAGCAGCATGGAGTTCCAATTAAATATCCTTTAAGCAATATATTCCCCTCAAACCTATATGCAGTAGCAGACCACCACTGGTGTCGGTGAAGAACAGACTTGTGGCATATATAATGTTATCCATTAACACCAAACTAATGACATCTGTCACCTTCCACCAAATAGTCGGGCTGACTCTATGCAGAGAACCAAAATTTGTTTTGATTTTTATCCCACCTTTATTACTTTATAAGTAACTCAAGGTGGCAAACATTTCTAGTACTCCTTCCTCCTCCTGTTTTCCCCACAACCGTCATCCTATGAGGTGAGCTGGGTTGAGAGAGACTGACTGGCCGAGTCACCCATCTGACTTTAATGCCTAAGGCTGGACTAGAACTCACAATCTCCTGGTTTCTAGACCAGTGGTTCTCAACCTTTTTAATGCCGTGACCCCAACCGGTCATAAGTCGAGGACTAAACCGGTCGCAAGTCGAGGACTAAACCGGTCGCAAGTCGAGGACTAAACCGGTCGTAAGTCGAGGACTACCCAACCAGTCGTAAGTCGAGGACTTTCCCTTCCCGGGAGCGCCGCACATGCGTGGTTCCGCCCCCTGCGCCGGCCGAGGCGTAGCTGGCAAGCGGCAGAGACGGAGCAGGCCGACCACCAGCTGGCCCAGCCCAAGGGAGGTAAGGCACCCGCTGGAAAAGGGGAAAAAATGGCGGACAAAAAAAATGGCGGACAAAAAAATGGTGGACAGCCTTGCTTGGCGACCCCCATGAAATGGTCGATCGACCCCAAATGGGGTCCCGACCCACAGGTTGAGAACCACTGTTCTAGACCAATACCTTCTTAACCACTACACCAAACTGACCCACACCAGGGATTTATTTGAGGTGATCTTAAGGCCAATTGGCAGTTTGTTTTGGGTCATTCTAGGCAGCTCAATGCCACAAACAACAGTTTCTGAGAAACATTCATATGTGAGCCCACAAGCTATCTATTCTAGGCCACTCCTTTTAGCTCTTTTATCTTCTCAAAAGTTTGCTTTTGAGTGCTGGTGGATTTTAACTAAAAAAGCTGAAATGTTTGTTCAGGGAATTTCAGAAGGCTAAGAGATAAGCTTGGCAAAGATTTTGTTTTCAAGGGCCTTTGCAAGAATTCAACTCCTGCCCAATACTTTGTTGAGATATAAATTATCCAGCCAGTTATAAGATATGCTGATTGGCAAACATAAGAAGCTGCCTTAGGCCAAGCATCGCTGCAGCTAGCTCTACATTATCAACAGCAGCGTTTCTCAACCATAGCACTTTCAGATGTGTGAACTCCAATTCCTAGAAATCCCCAGCCAGAAGAAGTCATGGAATGAATCTGGAGCTTCTCCACATGCATTTCTTCTAGCACCGAGTTACACTAGTTTCTCAAATACACCCAGGAGTGTGTTGAAATTATACTCATATTGGCTTAGCAAAATGGGTCACCAATCTGACATGGAGATTTGCATTACCAAATTATAAAAGAATGCAACTTGCTTCATGGGTCCCCAAGGTTGAGATAGATCCTCTACTCCACCTCAAGAAACTGATAAGATCCCTTTTGCTGATTGGCAAACACCTCTGTTTTGCACCAACTCCAGACAAAGCACATTGCAAAAAGCTGCCAACCATTTATTTTATAACCACCTTTCTTGCACTGGTTACAATTCATTACTATGAAAACAAAACAGAAAAAAATGTATTCCATGTCTGAGGATACTTTATAGAACATAGAATCATAGGGCTGGAAAGACCTCGGAGGTCTTCTAGTCCAACCCCCTGCTCAAGGCAGGAGACTCTATACCATTCTGGTCAAATGGTTGTCCAGTCTGTTTTTGAAAACCTCTAGTGATGGCAGAGCGCTTTCCCAAAGAGAGGCCCAGATTAAGAGACCGCACAGTCCTAAGCTGGAGGGGATAGGAGGGGAAGAGGTTCAGGGTAGCCACACTGTAGAATCCCTCAGGATATATCTAGTACAGGGGTCTTCAAACTTGGCCCTTTTAGGACTTGTGGACTTCAACTCCCAGAATTCCTCAGCCAGGCATGCTGGCTGAGGAATTCTGGGAGTTGAAGTCCACAAGTCCTAAAGGGACCAAGTTTGAAGACCCCTGATCTAGTAGGTTAGAAAGTATAGAAAGTATAAAATAAAACTGGAAGGAACCTTGGAGGTCTTCTAGTCCAGTCCCCCGCTCAAGTAGGGGAACCTATACCATCTCAGACAGATGACTGTCCAGTCTCTTCTTAAAAATTTCCAGTGATGGAGTGCCCACGATTTCTGGGGGTAAGCTGTTCCACTGGTTGATTGTCCTCACTGTCAGGAAGTTTCTCCTTAATTCCAGGTTGCTTCTCTCCTTAATCAGCTTCCAACCATTGTTTTTTTGTCCTTCCCTTTGGTGCTCTGGTGAACAACCTGTCCCCCTCTGCCTTGTGGCAGCCCCAGATACTGGAACACTGCTATCATGTCTCCCCTATTTCTTTTCTTCTTTTCTTTAGACTAGCCAAACCAAAGTCCCGCAGCTGTTCTTCGTACATTTTGATCTCCAGGCCTTTGATCATCTTAGTTGCTTTTCTCTGAATTTTTTCCAGTCTCTCAACGTCTTTTTTGTGATATGGCGAGTATATACAGTAAGGCTCTTAAATTAATACATTCAAAATAACAGAATAATAAGAGTTGGAAGGAACCTTGGAGGTTTTCTAGTCCAACACCCTTCTCAAGCAGGAGACCCTATACCATTTCACACAAATGGCTGTCCAATCTCTTCTTTAAAATCTCCAGTGATGAGTATCCACAACTTCTGGCGGCAAACCATTCCACTGATTAATTGGTCTGTCAGGAAACTTATCCTTCATTCTGTCTAGGGTATCACTGGGGTAAGGCGAGAAGCATGGCTGATGACCCACACAATGCCAAACGTCTTGCTGTGATTAAAAAAAAAAGGGGGGGCATTCTTAGGTTCTAAACCCAAACTTTTCTTTGTGAAACCAATACTGTCAAGAATGTCACTCAAAACAGATTTTTGGTAAACAAAAAGGCAACTTTATTTCTCCAAAAACAAACACTTTGAATCAAGAGTCACAGCGCCGATACAGAAAATACATTAAAAAAACAAAAACAACATAACTTAATGTGAAGCAAAGATTGAATTCTGGAGATTTGGGGGCTGCCAGACCTGTAGATTATTGGGTGAAAGTAGGAGAGGAAGAGGGCACCATCTGGGAGGAGGCCTGGAGGAAAAGGGGGTACCAGATGGTGGAGGTGTCTGTCAGGGATCGTGAAGCTGGCACCAGTGTGAAATGTAGTGGCACACTCAGGTGAAAGCTCCAGACATTATGTTCTCGCTGCCTCACACACACACAATTGTACCATTTTAAGGCAAGTGGGCCAAACATCCATCAGGAAAAGGCAAAAGAAGGTATCAGTTGGATGCTCAGGGTTACAGACTTTTCATTCTGAAGTGACAAGGTAAAAGAGGATAGCTCAGCCTTACGATCCTGCAGAAATGGTGGTTTTTTTCACAGACTCCAAGGTATTTTTAGAGTACAACCATTAATTGCACAGGTATCCAAATAACATTGAAGTAGACTCAACCAAACAATATAATAAACGCCCCAAGCACCTTCGTCTCAGTCTAAGAAATTTCAAGTAGTTTGAAATATTTCGACCATCGTCTCAAGTCCGAGAAGATCTGCCAGAAAGTTTGCCAATTTTAAACCATGGTTCTTGTGAGTTTACAAAAAAATATACCAAGTCAGGGCTGTCCAATCTTGAGTTTGAGTTGAGACTTGAGTTCAATTCCCAGAATTTCCTAGCCAGCCATGTTGGCTGAGGAATTCTGGGACTCAGATCTACAAATCTTAAAGTTGCCAAAGTTGGATACCCCTGAATTTAGTAAATCCATTATTGACCCTATACTGAACAAGAATTCCCGAAAGGAAACCTGCGATATGTACCCCAAATGTATTTATTTACTTAATTGCCATTTATTATTTTTACAAATAACTCCAGGCAATGAACATATCCAACACTTCTTCCTCCTCCTTTTTCCCCTGCAACAACAACCCTGTGAGGTGAATTGGGCCAAGAGAGAGTGACTGGCCCAAAGTCATCCAGCTGGCTTTCATGGCTAAGGCGGGACCAAAACTCACAGTCTCCTGCTTTCTAGCTTGGTGCTTTAACCACTAGACCAAATTGGCTCTCAAAAAGTCTGAAAAACCTTGTTGGGTGGCATCTGATTAACCTGTTTTATAAGCTGGGTTCCACAAATGAATCCTGGGTTTCTTTTCTTTGGTTTAAAACAAAATAAAATGCCTGAAAACATGTTCTAAATTTCCTTGGCTTCAGGAATAACGGTTTCTGGCATTGAGAGTAAACCATCACATTTTGGACTTCTCTCATGGACTTCTAAGATATATGTCTAGTGTCTAGTCTAGGAATCTGGCCAACGGACAAAGTAATGCAGCCAAACAAACTCTGCATCAAGGAGGTACCACACAAAGTTGTGTTGGCTGCTAAGCTCACCTCCCTCTCCAACTGTATGGTCTAGCTGGGCAACCTTTGGCCAGGCCTTCAATAGTTAAATTTAGCTTTTGTAACCGGAGTTGTTTGCTCCAAACAGAATCTTATGTATATTGCAGAAATGCTTGGAAAGGTTCACATTTTCCTGGGAACCCAACTTCATCACAGTTGCTATTTGAAGCTGATTACTGCTGAGCCATAGTTAGAAGGGTGAAAGGAGGGGGCAGATTGTTGCTTGTTTTGCATTGCATGACTTTAGGGCTTAGTACCAGTCTAAAACTCAGATTTTAATCCCAAGATTTCAAAAAAGAAAGGAATTGGAAATAAGGGGTGAGGAACTTGTGGTTCTCTAGATGTTGACTTAGGTCTTCTATAATCTTCAACTTTGAAGCCACAAGGGCTAAAGGGGATGGGTGTTAGCAACCCATAATACCTAAAGAAGTTTCCATCTCTTGTAATAAGCATGCAGAGTGAGTAAAAAGCCAGAGCTGAATTTTTCCAGGATTTAGAAAAAGTTCTCACACCGGACCAAAGTGAAATGTAATACAGAGGAAAAAATTAAAAAGGAGCCAAGGGCCAGGATCTAACTGACATGTAGTTTTCTAGCTGCTGGATTCCAACTCCTATCAGCTCCCGACATCATGCCCAATGGGTCCATTGGAGTTAGGATAAAAATATCTTAAACCCTCCCATTCCTAGATGCTAACGTTTGAAATGATGGACATTTAATTCCTTCTCAGAGCAGGAAGAGTGAGTAATACAGTAGCAGGAAGCTCAGTCATCTTTTTTTTCATCTTAACGAGCAACTTTCCCTTTAAGCGGAACTCATAGCTTTGCCTCCGAAATGAGTTAAATAAAACTATGAACCTCTATAACATTGCTTGAGGCAAAGTAGAGAGGTATAGGAGGGAATGAAAAGACCCATATTTCAAATCCTCCTCATCCTACTTTCTAGTTGCCAATAACCTGATGAATATCATTAGAGCATGAAGTTTAGAAGATCCATTTGACCCTAACAGAACCCCCCTGCATGATCTATGCTAGCTAGCCATGATCTCCTGTACTGTAGTTGAGGGATCATAATTTTGCAATTGAGCATTCCAAATGGTTCCTCCCACACGAGAGAGGTGAGCATTTCAAGATGCAGTAGAATCCAATCAATCACATATAGGGAATTTGGCTCAGGCTAACCAGCACAAAGCTATGTTCTGAGGACAGTAAGAGGGTTGATGCAAGGTCAATCTCCCATTTGGCTGACAAAACAGACAAAGGTTAGAGTAGTGTTTCTCAATCTTAGCAAATGTTGAGATGTGTGGACTTCAATTCCCAGAATTCTACAGTCAGCATCTTAAAGTTGTCAAGGTTGAAAAACACCAGTCTAGTTCAGAGGTCCCCAACCTTTTGGGCACCAGGGACTGGTTCCGTGGAGAGAGGGTTTTCCACAGACCGGAGGGTGTGTGGTTTTGTGTGCTGCCTGCATCTCACGGATGGGGCTTTGCTTGTTTATGCAGCCCAATTGCTGGCATGCTGCAGCCTGGTACCCAACCGGGAGTTGGGGACCCCTGGTCTATTTCATTTCTCCCCTCGCCTCCTCCAAACAGGGCAGGCTAAGGGAGAAAGGGCTGAGGACAAATAAAGCTCACTCTATTTGGACTGGGGCAGTATTGAGCCACTTTTTAAACATGTTACAATGGAAAGGGGGAGGACATCACCAGCAAATATCAGTGATAGGGGAAAAACAAAATCTGACCACTCCCCACCTGACCGTGTCCTCAGTGATCAGTTATTGCTAGTTCAGGGGGACGAGACAGTTGCTCAAGGCAGTGGTGATTTGAGCTGGCTTATAGGAACAAGGTGTAAAATTCTCTGCAAATAAAACAAGAGCACAAGGGGGAAGCTAAGCCAAGCTTCTTTCATGCTAAATTATTTTATTACAGAGGGTAGTTAAAAAAAAAGATAAAAAAGAAGTTTAAACTGAGTTCTGGCCACCTCTAATCTGAAATGATACAGGCCACTTCTTAAATCCAGTGTCTCATTCCGTTGCATGAATAGATCAGGTGAAGATCCCAAAGATGCTTTTTCAAAAAGCAATTGGACTATGTTTTTTCTTTGAATTTGAATTTCAAGGAAAAAGGAAAACACAAGAAAGTCCAGTTGCCTTTTTGAAAAGCACCTTTGGGACAACCGTGACCTGGATGATTTGAGAATCTCCGTAGACATTCAACAATCTCTCTTCCAGCCCGCAGATGACTGTCTCATCCTAAAAAGGAGATGGGCTTGACAGATGGAGAGAAACATTCCCATTTCTACAGCCGTTAATATAAGCTTTCAGAATAGCAGGGAGCAGACTGTAAAGAAGATAAGAGTTTCACAATGTCCAAAGCTCAAACACTTGAGCACGAGGAGATAATGGGATCTAATAGCCAAACAACACAATTTTACATCAGGAAAAGAACTTCTTAGAAAAGGACAAGAAAAAAAAGAGAACAGAAGCAAAGGTCCTGGGGGATTGGGAACAGAGATTCATGTACTTGAAGTTAGTTTATTGATCTGGGAAATCAATCCCACATTACAATAGTCTTCTGTCTTGTTTTGGAGTGGGAAAAGTAGGAAGAGAGAATATTCCAGCCAACTAACAACAAACCCACATTCTTCTTCTAGTTTTACCTCATCTGTAAGCCACCATCCATTCTGCAGCTGAGACATTTCCATATTTGCAAGGAGAACATCTGAAACACAATGATCTTGGGATCTGAAGCTTAGAAAAAAGAAATGTAGTGTAGTCACCAGTTACTCTAGTGGCCAGCTTGTTTTAAATTCAGCACATCCACTGCTATCATCACATACACACCCAGGGCACATCTCTGCTCCCTACCCTTAAGAGAGCTTCAGGAGTTACCCGCTTGAAATGTTCAAAGTCCTACATTCAAAGTTCTGTAGCAAGTTGAGACCAAAGACAAAGAGTAAAGCCATGTCCATGGCAGAGGGATCTCTTTGGTGATCTTTGCCTCAGCTGGTTCAGGACCATCTTCATTGCAAAAAAACAAAAAAAGATGTAGACAGGGCAGAGGATATTCATTGCACAATTCATTAAAATGCTGCCATCTCCAACTTTGGTGCACACCAAGCTGGTCATCAAGGGACATCAGCATGGGATGCAGTGACCTCCTCTAATTTTTGAACAGGAGCTGGCCACCTCAGCATCAAACTCTGAAACCTTGGGCCACCATTGGCAAAACCAAGAAACCACAGGTGGCTCCCCAGGTGATGATGATGAAACTGAGGTTGGTTTCCTTCACACATCAAGGGAACAGTTCACGTTGAACTCACGTCTGCCTCACAATGTCGCTTTTGGCAGAGCGACTCAAAAAGTCCACCCCCATATAAAATGCTTCCAAAAATAGCCACAGGTAAAAGGTGAGGTAACTTGATTTTTTTCACCAGACATTCCAGAAACAGGTCTTTGGAAGAAAGCTCCCTGGTCCAGGGCAAGGCTGCCTCACTCACAAAGAAGGGAGTCAAGTCCAGTCAGGTCATGTAGCGGGTGATGGCACGCAGAGCATACAATAGGGCTGCCTGCATACGAGCCTCCAAAAGAAGCAGATTGACATGCACCTAAAGGCAAGGAGAGGCATGATAGAAAGCGATGTGAGAGTTGCAACAAGCAGAGAATGAATCCTGGCACAAAAACCTGGCATCCCAGAAAACTGCTTAGATCTCAAAATATCAGGCACAAGCAACCAGAATCATTCCACGAATAGGCTCAAATAGATACTTTTTTGTTAATCACTTATATTACAAGAATCTTGCCAGACTGTCCGGGAAATGGCAGATATAGACTTAAGGGTTTGACCTCCAATGTTTCCTCCCCTAAATCGACTCCAAGCTGGAATATCTCTTTACTCCCCCTAGAGCAGCGATTCCCAACCTTTTCTATACCCCACACCCTGGAACGTTTCTGATATATTCTCACACCCCTCACAAAAAATTATGCATATACACTATAATTTTGAAACTTCAAACCCAAGTTTTCGGCCCCCCCCCCCGGAATATCGTCTCGCACCCCCGGTTGGGAACCCCTGCCCTAGAGGGACCCCCTCTCCTTCAGCTGGTGAATCCACCACACAGAGGGATCCACTACTTAGATATCAAAGGGATCTATTGCCACTTCTTTATTAGTGTGCCCCTTATTTGGTTCTTGTTTTCTTTCCTTTTCAGGATTACAGCCTAGTGTTTTGCAACTCTGAAATGTCCCTAAGGCACAGGCAAGCAAAATTTTTGGCAGTTTAGGATTGCACCCTTAACACCTGAGAGGAACTCAAAGATCACCCTGGGCTGGGTTGATGATGCAACTTAATGGGTGAGGTGCAGATGCTTATTTTCCTGGGTTTGGAGGTGAAGTTTAAAGCCTGTTTTTTTGTTGTTGTTCTGCTGTTTTATGTGTACGTTAGGCTTATACTTCAGTTATGTGCTTCCTGTCCCAAAAGAGCCAAAAATTGTGAAAGCAGAAAATCGTGCTCTTCTGAGAAATTGGGATCTTTTGCTCACAGGCCAGTAGAAATCCAGAATATTGTTGTGGTTAGATAGGGAGAAAGTCACCAAATATAAACACACCCCTCCTGATCCAATCTTCCTTCCTTCTCTTCCTTTCTTTCTCCAAATCAAGGCTTGTTCTGTGCATCCTTTGCTATCCATAAATAAGAACTCTTCTTGCCAAGAATCAATATGATATCAGTAATGTCCTTAATATAGCTATGAAGAAATGGTGTAATGCAATATTAAGATGTGTGGATTCAACTCCTAGAATGCCCCAGCCAGCCATGAACTTGACACAACTCAAAGTTGCCAAGTTTGAAAAACATTGTGTGCCAAACCATAAATTGGGATTACATTCTACAGTGGCTGAGTTCATCTCCAGTCTAAGCCAAAATCAAAGAAAACATATTCTCACTTAATGCAACATGCAACACCAATGTTGGTCAATCAAGCATGGAAGCCAAACAACCCATAACCCAGTAGAACTCACTTTACCTTTTCTGAATGTTTGAAGTGTCTCCAGAAATGGGTATACATTCTTTTAGTAGTTTTTTCCGGGTAGCAGGCCACAGTTTTAATGTAGATCTTCAGGCTACGTTCCAAAAGCTGGTTCACTTCCCTGTAATCATAGTCATCATACCTACAAGAGATGACATATGAGCTTTACAATTGATCAGCCAGCTGAGATGATCAACTTCCCATAGCCCAGATACCTTTTAGATATGATGGCTATAATGGCAAAACCATTATATCATTGGCCAAGATGCATGAGAAAAATCCAGCTTGTTGCCTTCTGTGTAGACACCATATTAGGGAAGGTTAGGTGGGCAGCAGAATCCTAAATCAGCGATCAGGGATCATTTGATATTGAGTGCAGGTAATCCTCAACTTATAACCATTCATTTAGTGACCATTCAAAATTATAATGGCGTTGAAAAAAGGGACTTCTGACCGGTGGTAGCATTTATGAGCATTGCAGCATCCCCACGGTCACGTGATCAAAATTGGGACAGGTTTCCTTGATGGTTGCAATATCCCAGAGTCACGTGACCACCATTTGCAACCTTCC
Organism: Protobothrops mucrosquamatus; assembly: GCF_001527695.2. Lineage (NCBI taxonomy): Eukaryota > Metazoa > Chordata > Lepidosauria > Squamata > Viperidae > Protobothrops > Protobothrops mucrosquamatus. Next base: position 203,026 of record NW_015386722.1, read on the forward strand.
CAGCCGGCTTCTGACAAGCAGATTCAATTGGGAAAGCCCGATTTGCTTAATAACCGCACGATTCACTTAACAACTGCAGTGATTCATTTAACAATCATGGCAAAAAAACGTCATAAAATTGGACACAGCTCGCTGAACAACTTGCCTTGCTTAGTGATGGAAGTTCTGGTTCCAATTGTGGTCATAAAACGAGGACTACCAGTACAGGTAGTCCTCAGCTCATGACCACAACTGAGCCCAACATTTCCATTGCTAAGTGAGTTTTGCCCCATTTTACGATCTTTCTTGCTGCAGTTGTTAAGTGAATCACTGCAGCTGTTAAGTTAGTAACCCGGCTGTTAAGTGAATCTGGCCTCCCCATGGACTTTGCGTGTCAGGTCGCCAAAGGGGATCAGATGACCTTGGGACGCTGCAACGGTCATACGTATGAATCAGCTGCCAAGCATCTGAATTTGGATCAGGTGTCCATGGGAATGCTACAACGGTCGTAAATGTGAAAAACGGTCATACGTCATTTTTTTCAGTGCTGTTGTAACTTTGAACGGTCACTAAATGAACTGTTGTAAGTCAAGGACCACCTGTACTGTCTTCCTTGGAAATGGCCAAATGAGAGCAGGGCATCGATACAAAGTCAAATCAAAACCAGTAATAATACCACTTATTTACTATATTGTCACCTCCATTTTTCCCTCTGCACTTTCTGAACCATCTGCTTATCTATTGTCTTGCACAGGAAGCATAGAAAAATTGCTAGCAGAGGATTTCTGAAAATAATCCAGGGATCTAGTTCAAGAGCTGCAGGTTGCCCATGCCAGTTTTATTTTAAAAATAAAGAAGGTCTTGCCAAGGCTTTCATTTTTTTTTTTTTTTGCAGTGCCAGAGTTTGAACTGGAAGCTTTTCCACGCAAAGCAGGTGGTCAGGAGAATTGGCTAGGAGAAACTGTGTCTTTAATCCCAGCAAGCCAACATTTGCATCATCCTTCTTTCTTTAAGGCCAAGGGGGGGGGAAGGATTTGGTTTTTCTGTCTGGTATTATTGGGGGAGGGTTTTGTAGCTAATAATGGCATGGTTTTTTTTAATTGAAAAAGAAAAATTAGATATCTAAGGAACTATATAGCCTGTGGCGCAGAGATATCAATGGAATGGATGAGGTTGAATTTTTGGTCTGCAGGGCTTCCTAGAAAAACAGACTCATTAAAACTAGCAAAGGTTTGATTTCAGAAGAAAATCATGGCCCCGAATCAGCGATTCCTCATTACATTTTTGTAATGGGCTGATATTGAAACTATAAAAAAATGGAGGATGAGACTATATGAGCTCCACAAGCTGGCCGGTCCTTGTTGTAAAGGACTTCCTCAGTTCACACAAGAAGAAGACAAGTTTTCCCACATGCTTTGAGCATGTGTTACTTCCTACCTCCCATAAATTAGATGATTCAGTCCTTTAGTCACACCGATTGTTGCAGTCCCTGCACAGCCATCCATCCTAAAGTCACCTGGCAGAACCGAACACAACTGTTTTTCCTCAGGCAATTAGTCTGACAGGACAAGGATGCTCAGTCACTTGTTCACCTGCAGTGCCAAGCTGCAGCTTTGAATTATACACTGAACTTTGGACTCACAACCTCAATCCGTCTCTTGTACACTCTGCTTGCTCAGTTATTCCCTGCTTAGAAGCAAACCCTTTCCTGCTTTGTACAGGCTGGCAAACAATAGCTCAGCCAGGATGGCTGAACCAGCAGGATTAAAAGCCAGAAAGTAACTAGCTATGCAGAGCAGGGGAGAAGAGAAGGGAAGTTGTACAATAAATCCAGACTCCTGTTGCTAGATACTCATGGCTTGCCACTGCAGGCAAAGCAGCTTCACTACAGGTAGTTCTCGACTTGTAACAGTTCGTTTAGTGACTGTTCGAAGTTACAACAGCACTGAAAGAAGTGACTTATGACCATTTTTTACACTCACAACCATTGCAGCATCCCCATGGTCATGTGATCAAAACTCAGCTGCTTGACAACTGGCTCATGTTTATGACAGTTGCAGCATCCCTGGATCATGTGATCCCCTTTTGCGACATTCTGGCAAGCAAAGTCCATGGGGAAGCCAGATTCACTTAAGAACCGTGTCACTAACTTAACAACTGCAGTCGTTCACTTAACAATTGTGGCAAGATAGGTTGTAAAATGAGGCAAAACTCAATTAACAAGTGTCTCGCTTAGCAACAGAAATTTTGGGCTCAATTGTAGGTGTAAGCTGAGAACTATCTGTAGTTGGGTGTTTTCTTCTTTCCAGTGATTAATCATCCAGTTAGAAAAAAAAGTTGCGCATTGATAATTGGTTTGTGCTAAAAGCAAGGCAGAAGGAAAAAATCTGGACTCAAATTTGCTGGATTTACCCAAATCCAGCAAATGTGAAGAATTTCAGGAGGGATTAAAAAAAAAAAAGATGCTCAAGCAACCTACCGAATGCCAAAGACACAGTGGACGTAATTCCAGATAGCCCTCCGGAGCATGGATGTGTCCACCCCACTGTGCATAGCTATGGTGTTATAGGTCAGATTGTAAACCACTTGGAATTTCTCATCCAACAGTTGTCCCACATCAGGATACAGCCGGTTGATAAGCGAGTAACCATGATCTTCCCACGTATAGTCCTGTAGAAGGTGAAATACAGGTTGGACCTACAATCTGCACTAAACCAGGGTTAGTTTTACAATCAAGGTGACATCTTCTTCAAGCCAATGCCATCCAGGAAGTCACTTCAGCTGGATTCATATCCAAAGCTAAACCACAAGTCAGTGCACAAACTATCGTGCTAAGCCATGGTTTATAACCTGGCTCATATCCAGTATTAAACTATGAACTTACAGCCAAAGGGTGGATTTACAGAACACATTAAGTCAAATCAAATGATCCACCTTTCAATTAGCGTGTGCCATGGGATTTTTGACATGCTGTTGGGGATGGGGATAAGCATGCATCCAAAGTATCACACATGGTACCTGGGCTCGGAAGGTGGGAGGGGTCTGTTCTCCTCTCCTGGTGAAATCCTTGTAGCCAAACTCTGGATCCTCCACAAAGCACAGAACATTGGGGGGCAGGGAGTGTTCAGCAATGTCTACTGGAGAAAGGAACCATAACAAACACATGTAATCCATGATGTGGTGCCATCAACAGCACTTAGCACTAGCACTTAGACTTATATATTGCTTCATAGTGCTTTACAGCAGGGGTCCCCAACCCCCGGGCCGTGGACCGGTACCAGGCCGCGGCAGGCCAGCATCCAGTCCGCACAAGAAGCAAAGCCCCATCCGTGGGATGTAGGCAGCACACAAAACCACGCACTCTCTGGTCTGTGGAAAAACCTTTCTCCACGGAACCAGTCCCTGGTGCCCAAAAGGTTGGGGACCTCTGCTTTTCAGCCCTCTCTAAGCGGTTTGAAGAGCAGGAATTTGCCCCCAACAATCTGGGTCCTCATTCTGCTGACCTCGGAAGGATGGAAGTTTGAGTCAACCTTGAGCTGGTCATGATCGAACTGCTGGCAGTCAGCAGAGTTAGCCTCCAATACTGCCATTGAGCCACCACAGCTAATACATCAGAATGTTTGGTTGGATTTTTGAAGGGTTGGATGAGGCTTGCAGACTGAAAGATTCCAGATCTCCAAGCCATTCTCCACCAGGTTGTTTGACTAAAAGTCTGAATGGGTGGAAGTCTCACCTCTCTTCAGAGGTGGCCTTGCCTCACCTGAGGGAGTCACAAGCAGGCTCTCTCTTTTTTCCATCTCAAAGCGGGTCTCCATCTCTTCCTGGGTGACACCTTCCTCCTCAAGCTGGCTCTCCTGCAGAAGTTTCATCCTCTCCATCAGCATTTCCACATCCTCCATAGCATCAGTGCTCTGAGAAAAGTGAGAACAGAGAGGGTCATTTCAGGAATGATCCACGGTAGATGGACCCACAGGCCTTACTTCACTATGCTCTGCCTTAGCCATTTGTTGAACTCTTCTATCACGGATGAAACTCCGGTGGGGATGGGTAGTGGGGGAACCAAGCAAACCGGTCCCCACAATCTATATTCTTGCCTTCTCTACAAGAGTGTACCCATCTTCTCTAAATCTGAGGATAGGCTTTTGGACCTCCCCCTGAAAAACCACAGAACTGCTTCACCAGGAAATTCTTGCAAGTTTGCCCAACACCTAAGCCAGGGGTAGGCAACCTTGGCTCTTTTATGACTCGTGGACTTCAACTCCCAGAATTCCTGAGCCAGCCACGCTGAGGGGAAAGGGAGAGGTTTCCAAGCTGAGCCATGCTGGCTCAGGAATTCTGGGAGTTGAAGTCCACGAGTCAGAAAAGAGCCAAGGTTGCCTACCCCTGACCTAAGCAAAGACCCACCAGTTCCCTTTCTCTCTAACCACCAGATAATAGTGAACAACGGAGTTTCTGGGCCTGCTTTTGGCTTGCACCTGGCTCCGAGCTAATCTTGGCTTTGCTAATGTGAAAGACTCCCTTTACTGCAACTCAGCCTAAGTGGGGTTTACATGATGTGCTAAGCCATAATTTGCTGGATTCTACGTGAGTTTTGTGAATATGAATCTTGTGGCTGAATCCAGCCCACAGACAGCAGAAGTCAGGAGATGCCTGTCCATTGGTGGGGCATCTTATTATTTATTGTTTTGGTAGATTGTTGTTAGCGGAAAAGGGCACAGGTTTGTTGAAATCATTCTGGATTCTTTGGGTGGAAATAAAGTTGAACCTGGATCTGCCCAGTCGTTAATTTCACACCCTCACTACACTATGTTCTCTCTCTTGAGAGTGGTGGTGGGGGGAGGAGGAGGAGGACGACGACTGTAGTAGAAAAATCAGCAGTGCAGGTAGTCCTTGACTTACAACCACAATTGGAACTAGAACTTCTATTGCTAAGCAAGGCAGTTGTTAAGTGATTTGTGCCCGATTTTACGACCTTTTTTTGCCATGGTTGTTAAGTGAACCACCGCAGTTGTTAACTGAATCATGCAATCATTAAGCGAACTGTCTTTGCTTGTCAGAAGCTGGTTGGGAAGGTCACAAACGGCAATCTTAAGGTCACAAACAACCCACGTATGCTGCACCCATCATAAACCCATGCCAGTTACGAAGCCCCTGAATTTTAATCAGATGTCCGTGGGGATGCTGCAATGGTTTTGTAAGTCTGAGGACTGGTAATAGGTCACTAAATGAATGGTTGTAAATCAAAGACCGGCTGTATTGTCCAACCTCCCAGGCAGAGCCACGGGGACTGCATACTTCACAAGATATTGTGTCTCTTGTGTTTACTACCGCCCACCCGCTTTGGGGCCAGTTTTTCTTCACCTTTAAGAGCTCCCTAAATGCATTTATTTGTTTATTTTAAAAAAGAGGATCCATCTCCCCAAAACGGGCTTACATTAGAACTGTTTGTCCCCTCTTCCGAGCTGGGGCTACTGTCGCAGCTGCGGGGCGACGGTGGCTGGAAGATGTGCCCAGCTTCCTGGTCAAGCTCCAGGTTGATGCCACAGCCAAACACGAAGGAGGCCAGCGAGTGGTAGTGAGTCAGCAGGACCAGGGCCTGGATGAGTTCGGCTAGAGACCAGCTGTTTTCCCCAGTTTTTAGCAGGACCTGGAAAAAAACAAATGTAAAGATCTCTCAGCTCTCTGCCTCCAGGAGAAGACAACAGCCTTCCTCTAAAGCAGGCGTGTCCAACTTTGGGAACTTTAAGGCTTGAGGACTTCAACTCCCAGATTTCCCCATAGAACAGCATAGAACCCCATATCATTACTTGTCTCATTAGGGAAGAGACAAAGCCATCCACAAAAGTGAAACGGATCAAGGGAATTCCCCCAAAGGATTTGCTTCAACCAGAATCTAAGGCACACCAAGTACTGAGATGCCTCCTTCCTTGTGCAGCCCTATAATTCAGTTTATTTGGTTTTGTCTTAGTATATTACACGAATCCAGGCTTTATGGACCGTAAATCATAGTTTATGGCTTAGTGTGGAAAGAACGAAGCTGCTGTGCATGCTGGACAAACTGGTTTAAAAAATGATAGGAAAATGAAATGTTTGCTGTCTTTCAACGACCTGAAACAAAAATAGCTTCAAGGTGGTTTGATCCAACTCCACCAGGTTCGGCACTCACCTCAATGTGTTCCTTGGTGATCAGCCAAGGCCGATGGGCTAGGATCTTGTTGATTTCATTCAGGTTCCTGAGTTTCTGTGGGGCATACTGCAAACCTCGCAGCCAGGCTGGGTCCCCTCCTACCTGGAGAAACTCTCCTATGTGAAAGCTAACCAGGTAGGAACAATGATGCCTGGCAGCTGCCTGAAATAAAAGGAAAAGATTGTAAAAGAACTCCCAAGGGCAACCTGCGAGGATAACGCAGTTATTCCAGGACAAACACGAAATCAGAGGCTGGTAGAGGACTCTTACTTTTCACTTTCCCTTGTGGGCTTTTCTTGTAGAAGGGAGAGATGGATAGGAATCAACTTTATACCAAGACTGACTATTGACCCATCCAGTCTACTGCTACCTACAGCAGCTGCAGGAATAAAAATGAGGGTCTTTTTAAAGTTCTGTTTGCAACTTTAGTCCTAACAGTGTTTCTCCAGCCTGGCGACTTGGATGAGTGGACTTCAACTCCCAGAATTCCCCACCAGGCATGGCATTCATTGTAGGAAAAGAACAGGCACAGCTGGGGGGTGGAGGGTGGAGTTAAGTAAACCATCATCCTAGAGTCATTACTTTCCCACAAATGGTCCAAGTTCAACCCCTCTTGAATTCCATTGATCCTTAGCTGGTGCCAATTTAGCACTGAACCTTGAGCAATAAATCTTAACTGCAACTTAAAGTATGGTCTTGATTCTTCATGCCTGATATTTATGGAGTAAAAGGTGGCATGGACAGCAATTTCTATACACAATAACCACTGAGTAAAGGAGGATTGGGCTGAGAATATCACTTGCCCAGTTTCCCAAGGAGCTGTGTGTCCCTGCCTGCTGGTGCTTTGAATCTAAGTCCCCGCGGTGCTCGCCCACTCACCATGATCGCAATGTAATGGCGCTTGTGATACGGCAGTGGCCCATCCATCCTCAACAAGAGATACTGAGTCTTCCAGAAGCTTGTCAGGTACTCTGGATGTAGTCCCATCACCATGGTAATGTTATCCACTCTGCCCGTTGAAACAAAGGCTTCTATGAAGAGACGTCGCTGGGCGCTCTCTACTCCTTCTTGTAGGATCTATAGTAAGGAGAAGGCCCAAGGAGAAGGGCATGGAGAGAATAATTCAGCTGGACAGAACATTTACCTAAACTGTTAAAACACATAAATATATACAAAGAATGGTCAAGTTTGTAAAAAAAAGGCCCTGCAAGATAGAACATCATCGTAATTTCTTGCTGGAGCAGCAGGAAAGGAAAATAGTTTGCTTGCCCAAAGATCTCTTGGGATGAATTTTGCTAGCTCAAATGGGGGAAAGGCAGAAAAGAGTTTGTGTCGTGATTAAGGCGCTAGGTGTACAAACTGGGAGACTGTGAGTTCTAGTCCTGCCTTAGGCACAAAGCTAGCTGGATGACCTTGGGCCAGTCTCACACACTCAGGCCTTCTGAAATCTTGTCAAGAAAACCTGTCCATTTTAGGGACTTGTCCATTACTTTAAACCAGCTTCCAAAGAATAGGTACAACAGAGATTTGCCCAACTAGTAAATAAATTTAATAAAGTAAATAAATCCACAAGAAATATATTCAATTGGGAGTGAATACAAGGCAGAGCAGGCTGCAGGGATTTCTCTTGGATCATTTGCATACCTTATTCATAATTATCTAACAATAGCAATCAAACTGAAGTTGCAGAAATAAAACACTAGTGGAAGCGGGTGGGGTGGGGAGAAGAAATAGGAGAAAGTTTTTATTTGGAAAGATCTGCAATCTGAAGTTGATTATATCTGCAGCAGCAGCAGCAGCTTTCCATAACCTCTCAGCTATTTACAAAAATCGGGATGCTGGTCCACAGTTCCAGATTAGCCTGACTCTGAAATTGTTCTTCCTTCTTCCTGTTTTCAAAACAAGATATGCTCTCTATCCAGTTCTTTTCAAGCATGAATGTCTAGTCAATAGCTGCCCAGAGCCCCTTCAAAGTCATGACTAAGCTGTCGTTGTTTATTGTAAAAGAGAGAAAAAAGTTATTAAATAGCCTAAGAGTAAGAGTAATCCTATGAAGTGATTGGAACGTGGGTGTAATTAATTTAAAATTAAATCCACCTGTTTGGAGCACTCCTCACTGGGCACATTTTACCAGTGCTGTTCTAAAGGCAGGGATGGGCAGAGCAAAAGACCAGCCTTCTAGTTTATTTTCTAAAGCTCCAATATCCAAGCCTCTGAAGCCCCGTGCAAAGGACACAGACTCAACATGCTGAACCCAGGAATGTCTTTTTAAGCATCAAGGTTGATTTGCGCAGAAAGACAATGATTAAAGGCTAATTCTGGCCATACACGCCCCCTCCGAGCCTGCTTAATTTCAAGAGACATTATTTCATTACTGCCATGAAAAATAATATGGGCATCAGAAATGCTTGCTGATCTTATACCTGTTGGCTAGAAAGTAGATAGGAGACCAGCTCTTGCCCTATCCCCTTTAAACAACTTATAAGAACAAAGAGAGAACCCAAAAAGAGAGATCCAATTTGGTCTAGTGGTAAAGGCTAGAAACCAGGAGACCGTGAGTTCTAGTCCCACCTTAGGCATAAAAGCCAGCTGGGTGATTTGGGGGGGGGAGTCCATCTCTCTCAGCACAACCTACCTTACAAGGTTGTTATGGTGGGGAAAATAAGTGCAAGGAGGAGTATTTGGCTATAGTCACCACATTGAGTTATTTATAAAATAATAATAATAAAGGCCGGATTTAAAAAAAAATTCAATTAAAAGAAAAAGTTAGACATTCCCCTTTACTAACACAAATGCCTAGCCCTCTGCTGTTTGCTCAATTCCAGGCTGCAAAACAAAAATGGGGGAGGGGGGAGCAGGGGTGTCCCAAACCCCAGCTGACTACAGCAAAATTCTGCCTGCTGAAGCCTTTGGAAGCCCAAACTCTCTGCAACTCGCATTGCCAAACTCTCCAGGAACACAAGGATCCCCCTTCCAGCTGAGAGCCGTGAATTTAGCAGGAAAAGAGGCAGAGGTGCTGGCCCTGGACCAGCGGGGAGGGGGAGGACCAGCTGCAGGCAGAGGGGGAAACTGATGGAGCTTTTCCAGCGGATGAGAAAGTCTTCTGAGCTGGAAAGGGAAGGAGCCGCGAGAGGAGCAGGATAACTAGCCAGCAAGCCGGGAGGAAAGGCAGTCATGGCTGGCTTTCTGATAAGTTGTTTTTGCACACAGGGAGGGAAGGTCATTTGATAAATACGGAGATGACGACACCCCAGGGCAATGCTATCACCTTTCTCTCATCACACGAGCCAAAAAATAATGAGGAAGCCAAGGTCTTAGCTGCTGCAATAAGTAAACATCACGTCTGTCCAATGTTGCAAGATGCCCGGCTTACTGGCGAATTAACACCTCCCAACGATGCCCAGCCCACAGCTTTCTCCCAGCACTAGGCATGTGTTCACAGAAGGGGGGAAACAAAGCAAACCTCTGCCTTGGCCAAGCACCCTCCCTTTCTAAAGGGAGCTTCTGTTTGCTGGCCTGGACTCAGGGACTTCGGAAGAGGGGCACTCCCCAAAGCACTTCAGCGAGGGAGTGCAAACAGATTGGCAAGGAACTGGACACAACAGCTAATTCTAAAGGCCCAACACCCTAGTTGGGTTTACTCAGCACTCTGTTAACCAGTGCTCCCAGCAATGGACCGGAGAGATACAGAGTCCAGTTCTCACCTGATGGTCCCTCTCCTTTGCCTCCTTCCAATTTAAATCCTACACTGGTTTAAAAGACACTGAGGTCTTTTAACAGATCTGTTAGTCAGAAAAGGTGCTACCAAGCTCCTTCTGATGTTGGCTACCCTAGACTAACAGGGATCTCCTCCTTCAGTGTCAATAAGCCATGACTAAGGTAATCATGGCTTAGGGTATTATTTGAATCTAGATGCTCTGTTTTGTATCATGCCGTAAACTGGAATTTATTCTGCTAATTACACTTACACAAGCTGTGCTTTCATATGATGCACAAGTGAGACCGCAGAACAAAAGGCATGCCCGTTCTCCAAGTGGTTCGTGGTCTCCAGGAGAAGGACATAGCTGGACTCTGAACTGCCATGAAATAAACTGCAACATTTTGTTGCAGCTCTTATTGAACGCCAAGCACCTTTTCTGCCCTCTCCTTTTCAGCAAGGGAGAAGCCTCTTTTCCTCCAAATGTACCCACCCCACCCACCCAATCTCTGCATGGTCAAGCAAAGTTAACATGGCAAAGGTGTGCCTTAGAAGAGATTAACCAGGCATCCAGGCTGAGGAGAGGAGGGGAGAGGAAGAAAGAGGGAGGGGAAGGGGGGAGAGGAGAGGAAAGAGAGAGGAGAGGGGAAGGGAGGGGAGAGAGGGAGATAGGGGAAGGGAGAGGAGAAGAGAGGAGGAGAGGCAGAGAGGGGAGAGAAAGAAAGAGGGAGGGGAAGGGGAGAGAGGAGAGGAAAGGGAGAGGAGGAGAGAGGGGAAGGGAGAGGAGNAGAGAGGGAGAGGAGAGGAGGAGAGGGGAAGGGAGGAGAGAGAAGAGGGAGGGAGGGAGGGAGGGGAAGGGGAGAGGAGAAGAGAGGAGGAGAGAGGGGAAGGGAGGGGAAGGGAGAGGAGAGGGAAACTGGGAAGCCACCTTACCTCTTCCACCGGGATGAAAGAACTGGGGCCTCTTCCCAGCTGCCGGGGGATTTTTATCCCTCTATCCTGGGAATAGAAGAAAGGATGTTACAAGACACTCCCATCCTGAACACACCCCTGTTGTCCTCAAGGCTTCAAAGGGGAAGCTCCCCACCCTGCTCTCTCGCCAGGATCAAACAGGGCCAAACAGCAGAGGTGGGGGGGGCAGAGAAGCACACACCTAGCCCAGAGCAATCCTTACACCGATCCTCAGAAAAACTCTGCTGATAAATTGTCCCCTGCCCTCCTCCTTCCCTGATGGAACCACTGCAGGAATTGCCTCAGAGGCTCCTGCACAAAACTGGTTCGTCCAGCGGAAGGACCCACTTAAGATGCAGCCAGGTGCACGGCAGGGCGGGCAGAGAGGCCGAGGACCAAACCCTCAAATAACAAGCCCCAATATTACCTATACTGTCACCACCACGGACCAGGATTCCTTGCTACTGAGTAAAAGGTCCACGCTGTGCAACGGAGCTCAGATTTACAACAGCCAGAGATGCTGATCATTTCATTTTACTCCCCACCCCTTGCCCTGGAGAAGCTGGAGATCTTTAACCCAGTTTCCCTTTCTTATTTCACAGAGCTGACGGTGCCAAATGAAAAGAAGAAAAAAAAAATCCTCCAGGCTATTAAGACTATCAAGACAGCTGATCCTACCCATTGCTGGGTGAATTCCATGACTAAGTAAACAGAAAGCAGATGTTTCTTTCTTTGAAACGCCTTCTTCCCTGCTCCACCAACTCAAGGCGGCCCGGATTTTGCCTTAGGCTATACAGGCCAATAGCTCCGGGATATTGTATCCACGATGATGTTTATTTATATTTGTATCCCACTTTTATTATTTTTACAAATCAGACAGCAAACATATCCAGCACACCTTCCCCCTCCTATTTTCCCCACAACAACAGCCCTGTGAGGTGGGTTGGGCTGAGAGAGAGGGACTTGGCCCAAAGTCATCCAGCTGGCTTTCACGGCTAAGGCAGGACTTGAACTCTAGCTTGGTTGCCTTAACCCTCTGGAGTAAATTGGCTCCTGCCTGCCAAAATTCTTCTCTGCATGAGTGGGATTTGTATGGTACCCCAAAACAGAAGGCATGGGCCACTTAAATCCAGAGCTAGCCCATTTTTGCAGTGATGCAATGTGGACTGTTGTCTAATTCTGGCTGGTGCAATTTTCTTCCTGCCATGTTTACAGGGAATTCTTGTACAGCAGGGAAGTCCTGCGTACAGCATTGTGTAGTTCAGTGTTTCTCCACCTTAGCAACTTTAAGATATGTGGGCTCCAAATCCCAGAATTTCTGATGGAGACACGCTGGCTGGGGAATTCCGGGAGTCAAAGTTCACACATCTTCAGGTTGCCAAGGACGAAAGATACTGGGTTAAAGTAAAGGATGGGAACAATAGATGAATTCTGGTGAATTCTGGGAATTGGAGTCCACACACCTTAAAGTTGCTTGGGTTGAGAAATACTGGTGCAATTCATAGGAGAATGAAATAGCCTACAATTTTAAGCTTGCTCAAGAGATTTGGTTTAAGCAGCCAATCATTTTTTTAAACAAACAAACAAACAAACAAACAAACAAACAAACAGGGCACAGTCTGAGCAAAGGATGCAGCAATGCACTTGCAGAGAAAGCCTCTTCTGAACATGGTGGAGCTGGACCAGAATTGTATGCCCAGTGTTGAAGGTCCTTTGAAACTTAAAATTTCACTACCGATGGTTCACTTGCTTCTTTCTCATTTCCCCCCTGAGCTGTGAAGAAGAGAGAGGCTGACCCAAACAGTTGAACTGGGTCTTCTTGAGGAGTGCCAATGGGAAGGAACCACAACTATCCTTCCCTAGACATGAGAACTTGAGTGAGGCTCTTAGTAGTAGAAATTCATGTGCAAATCTAAGCACCCCCAACCTGGAGACCCTTCAAAACTAAGACTACCAGGATCTTAAAACAAAAATCAGCATATTTTCATTTCTTCTATCCTCCCTGTTGGAGACATTTGATATGGCCTCAGTGCTCAAGCAAAAGGGAAAAATTGCAACATACATATAGATTCCTATATTACTTTTAAGACTACAATTTGTATACCCATGCCTTCATCAGATACACTTAGCTGTGAAGTGGAATTTACGGAATAGGTAGGGTTCACCGCAGTGTGTAACAGGGCTCTGACGGTGTACGCTACTGGTACTTCTCTGGAATTTTTTTTTCCTTATGGAAAAATACAGATGGAAACACTTCTGTGCCAATGTAGAATGCTTTCTATTTGCCAGTGAAAATTTACACCGGAGCAACCACCTGTCTGGGTTAGGGATGACTAATTTCTCTGTTTCAAACTTTCATAATCCTAAAAAAGAATTTTCTTCATTAACATTTTACAGCAACCAAATGTGACAGGTGATTAAGCGACTGCTATGATAGAGGCAGTTGAATGTTTAATTGATGCAGCTCAGTTGCAAATGAGATATGATTCTGAGTTCAAGTTTGTTTTTTGTTTTTGTTTTTAAAAAATCAGCCACTCTGATTATACAACTGTTAATTCTGTTTTGTGAATATTATGGGGCTAAAGGGAAATTTCCATTCCATTAGAGACTTCTTATAGAGTACATGCAAATGGCTAAACCAGATTTTTCAAACTGTCACAGGATGAACAAGCTATAATGCCTTGGTATATGCTAAAGCAGGATTAGGCAACTCCTGGTCTTCCAATATGTGGGACTACCACAGTTGATAGTCTAGTTTTTCACACTAAAATCAAAATAAAACAATTAAATCGTAGCTTAGCATAATAGGTAGTCCTTGACTTACAACCATTCATTTAGTGACTGTCTGAAGTTACAGCGGCGCTGAAAAAAGTGACTGAAAACTGTTACTCACACTTACAACCACTGCAGCATCCCCATGGTAACATGATAAAAATTTGCGTGCTTGGCAACCGGCTTATATTAATGTAGCATCCTGGCCATTTGTGACCTTCCCAGCTGGTTCCAGCAAGCAAAGTCAATGGGGGAAGCCAAATTCTCTTAACAATCATATGATTCATTTAACAATTTCAGTGATTGACTTAACAGCCAGGGCAAAAAAAAGCTTTTAAAATTGGACGCAACTCACTTAGCAACCATCTTGCTTGGCAATGGAATTTGTAGCCCCAATTATGGTCGTAAGTGGAGGACTGCCGGTATGTTTAAAGCAGATAACAGAAACTGTTAACTGGTAAAGGTAAAAATGTAAGTGGCCATCACTTGCCTTCCTTTATCCCCTGCAGGGAAGCACATTCTCCTAAGTGAACTTGAGGCAGAACTAACATTTGAACTGGCTCACATCTTCTTAGCCAACACACTAGAACAGGGGTCTTCAAACTTGGCCCTTTTATGACTTGTGGACTTCAACTCCCAGAATTCCTCAGCCAGGTACATGTTTGAAGACCCCTGCACTAGAACCACCCTTCCTTACAGAACTGTTTTCCTAAGCATGTCTCTTCAAGAATGAGGGCTTTTTGCGCTCAATAACCGCAGCTTCCAATCTCTTACCACAGAGAAACTTTTACAAAGAAAATTATACTCAGCCAGGATATGTTTAAAACCGATCAGCTCGAGAGCTTGTTAAGGCTCTTTTGATGTGGCTCCTTAGCAAACACGCTCCTTACCATGGAATCAAGGGATACAATCAACCTTGTGAGATACTGGTTTAGTGCATTGTGTACAACAAGGCACCCTAGTTTATAAAGATGGTGTATCACTTAGTATACTGTTTCTTAATGCACGGTCCTAGGAGCCCTGGGGTTCCCCCAAAACCCTCTCAGGGGGTCCTTGAAATTAAAATTATTTTCCAGCGCTTGTTGAAAAAGAATACAATATTAAAACCCCATCTTATAATTGTGAGAAGCGGTAATAGCAGTGAATACATCAATTTCAACTTCTAATATAGTAAATACTCATAAATATAACTGACTCTGTACAAACAAAAGTTTTTTGGGGTCCTCCCTAATTTTTAAAAGTGGGAAGGGGTCCTGAGAGAGAGAGAGAGAGAGAGAGAGAGAGAGAGAGAGAGAGAGAGAGAGAGAGAGAGAGAGAGAGAGAGAGAAACACTGACTTAGAATATTGTGCAGATCCCTGCTCCTGATTTAATCGATTAGAATCATGAACAAATAGAATCATAATTAAGTAGAACTATATACTTCACGTGAATCCAGGCTGCAAGATTTTTAAAATAGTTACACTTCTGGAAACTATCCTAAAAAACTGGCACTCAAAGTGCCAAAGGCACAAGCCCACTTGGAAACCAAAATCTCATAGAGATACACCTGTTTGGGCAGAATCCGTGTCAGATACGCCTTGTGTGAAACTGTTCGCCTCTAAGTAATGCTGAAAGTGTAAGAAAAGCTGTCTTGGATATTGAGGAATGGAGCAGGACTCATTTTTTTTCTCCTCTTCTCATGAAGCAAAGATCTCCACATTTTACCCACTCAGGGTTCACTAAGGAGATAAAAGCACACTGAGTCAACAGTTCATAGAAATGCTGACTCCTGGGTCTGAAAAAAAAATGGAGACAAGCCAGAAACCCACAGCCGGAAGCCCAAGCAAGATTTTCTGGAAGACCAGCTTTTACCAGTCTTCTCTTCTCTCCCCCCCCCCAGCCCTCCTCCCCCAGCCCCACTCCGCCCCTCCCAGCAGCACACATATCTGAAGTGAGCAAGTGCGACTCCGGTGGAAAATAAAGCCTCCAGAACTGCTGACTCTGCAGACGTCTTTTCCAGCCAGCCAGCGAGAGCGGGCGAGTGCACACGTGATCCACCGAGAGGGATAAAAGGAAAACAGCAGGGCAACAGCCAAGCAGCTGGCACAGGTTGCCAAATTGCTAGTTCAAGAGTATCCTTCTGTCACCAGGTGCTACGCCAAAGTGTGACTATATTTTTAAAAAGTATTAATACGGGGAGAAGTTGTTTAAAAAGATAAATCACCACGGGGGGGGGGGGTTACTTCATATCATATCACATTACAGAATTAACAGAGTTGGAAGGGACCTTGGAGGTCTTCTAGTCCAACCCCCCTGCTCAAGCAGAAGACCCTATATTATTTCAGACAAATGGCTGCCCAATCTCCTCCTGTGATGGAGTACCCACAACATTACACTGCATCGCATATCATATCAATGTAATACAAGTAGTCGTCGACTTACAACAAGTCAAAGTTAAATCAGCACTTTAAAAAGTGACTTACATCTAGGCTGTGCACTTATGAAAGATGTTGAGACTCTAGAAAGAGTGCAGAGAAGAGCAACAAAGATGATCAGGGGACTGGAGGCTAAAACTTACAAGGAACGGTTGCTGGAATTGGGTTTGTCTAATTAAGGGGTAGGCAACCTTGGCTCTTTTATGACTTGTGGACTTCAACTCCCAGAATCCCTGAGCCAGCCATGCTGAGAGGAAAGGGAGAGGTTTCCAAGCTGAGCCATGCTGGCTCAGGAATTCTGGGAGTTGAAGTCCACGAGTCACAAAAGAGCCAAGGTTGCCTACCTCTGGTCTAGTTTAATGAAGACAAGGAGGAGGGGTGACATGATAGCAGTCTTCCAATATTTGAGGGGCTGCCCCAAAGAAGAGGGAGTCAAGCTATTCTCCAAAGCATCTGAAGGCAGGACAAGAAGCAACAGATGGAAATTAACCAAAGAGAGAAGCCAACTAGAACTAAGGAGAAATTTTTTGACAGTGAGAACAATTAGTCAGTGGAACAACCTGCCTATTGAATGCTCCAATACTGGAAGTTTTTAAGAAGAGTCCGGACAGCCATTTGTCTGAAATGGTATAGGGTTTCCTGCCTGAGCAGGGGGTTGGACTACTAGATGACCTCCAAGGTCCCTTCCAACATCATCATCATCATCATTACCACTGTCAGTCACAGCATCTCCATGGTCATGTGATCAAACTTCATGCCCTTGGCAAAAGGCCCATATTTATGACAGTTACAGCATCCCTGGGTCATGTGATCTTCTTTGCAATCTCCCAGCTGGTTTCTTACAAGCAAAGTCAATGGGGGAAGCCAGATTCGTTTAATGACCGTGCGATGCACTTAACAAATGCAGGGGTTTGCTTAACAACCATGCCGAAAAAGTTGTAAAATTGGGTGTGCCACTGCCTTGCTTAGCAACAAAAATTCTACTCCCAATTGTGGGGCTTACAATTGTGTAAATCAAGGACTACCTGTACAAGCATTAAGAGTGTATTTTAGCCAAGAGTAGCTAATATTAGAATCCTGAACACTTAATCAGCATTATTTTAATATTTGGCAAACTTTCTTCTCTAGATAGATTTAGATGCAACTACACCACACCTTAATTTCAATCTTGGCTGCAGATCGCTGCCCCCACTCCTTTACCTTTTAAGTATGATTAATTCACACCACAAAGATGTTGTTTTATGCTTGATGTTTTATTGCCAGTTAACAGTTGATTTCACACGTCACTTGAGGCTAGAATCTGCCTGCTAAATTTGCTAAAACAAGATTTGCAGTACCTAAGGCAAAAATCAAAGGAGATCCCAGTCCAACCCTCATATTCCAAATTTCTGATCCCTACTACACTAGCTTTATGAGAATGGTTTCACAATATAAAAATATAAGCAGTTTTAAACATATTTCAACTCCAACCAGTAAGATTTAGTTTATGAATGAAAGCAAATATACGTGTCCCAGGATAATAATATTGCAGGATCCAATCTGGGTCAGTCCCCAAGACCAGAGGTTTAGTCTTCCGAGCTGGAGCCCATCCTCAAGGAACTTCTGTCTCACCAGGAGAAGTTGTGTGAGAGATGTTTCCTGAGGATGAGCTTCAGCACGAGTCTGAAAGCTTGGAAGCTCTGGTCCTGGTTACCGACCCAGATTGGACCATGCAAGAATTATTTCTTCTCTCCCAATCCACAAAAGGTATGGTGATATGACTAGTGTCCTTCATAGTTCCAGATCTTAACTAAGTTATCCCTCATGAAGCCAAATCATTCCCCATCTTGAGCTAGATGTCAACCTTGGGATATCAGTTGCTAACCTCTTATATTGTGCTTGATCCCACTGGATAGGGACAGGGAGACACTGGTTTCCTGCATGACAATCATAAGCTCTCTCCATTCATCCCTTTTCTTCAAGGATGGACAAGATCTAAAGATACCAGATACTATCGCATACATTACAGCAACTTGAGAAGGTAGCCTTCCTCAGTTTGGTGTACTGATCCGCAACCCCATCATCCTCATCTCAGCATATAAGTCAATTTTCTAGAGAGCACCTGACTGGAGAACATGGACGAATGCAGAATTAATTGACTCCTAATTACTGATATTCAAGCCAGCTCAAGGTAAGCAGGTAGAGGCTGCTTCTCATGACTTTTGGAAAACAACTGCTTCTAATTCAATCTCTTCCCATCCTCTGCTTTTCAGATTCTTCCTCTAGTCTTTATGAGTCCTGAATCTGCCCATGCAGATTGCTTCCCATCCCTATGATGCAACCTCTTTCAATCAACAGCCAAAAAAAGTTGAAATGCATCCAGTCTAGCTCTAGAATAATTCCACTTCCCACCAGATGATTCTCCTGACAGAAGACAATCCCTTAGTTGGTAGAAATCCTGGAACCAAAGAAAAACCTTCTTACAGATCCAACATCCCTCACTCCAGAGCTAAAGATCCAACATCCCTCACTCCAGAGCATTTCTCAAAGTGCCCTAAAACCAGGGATCTCTGGTTTATATCTCCCAAACAACCAAGATCCAAATCTGATTTACACAGAAAGAGAGAGGCTCAAAAAAACTCAAATAACCATGAGTGGGAGGCTCCCATGATTTGTTTCATCACTCCTCACAAATGTCAGTCAACACAAAACATGCATTAACAGGCTGAGCCACAATTCTTGGGAAAAAAGTCCTCCCCATAACTGCCACAGGCTAGTACTACCGTGAAGCTCAGGGACAGCGGGGTAATATCCAAGTTTTTCCTCTGGAATTCTCTAGTTGTTGTCTTGGTGTTTAAGGGCAGCTTTAAATGCTACACAGCCTGCTCTGAATTGCCTCTACTGGAGATATATTCCACCATTATGGTTGGAATAAGATTCTGCCCTTAGCCCAGCTGGAATCTGTTCGTTGAACAGAACACATTCTGTTCTTCAATATATCATGAAAGACCTTGGCGATCTAGCCTGTTCTTTGCTGAAGATGGATGCAAATTTGTATACAAATAATCCTTGACTTATGACCCATCATTTAACGATCGTTTGAGGTTATGACAGACTTACCTGGGGGTACTTACAACTCGGTTGCGAAGTCCCAGTGCCCCCCTCCCCATGACCACATTTCGGACACTCGGCAACTGGTCCACATTTATGGTGGTTTGCAGCGTTCTGCAGTCATGTGACCATGCTTTACGGCATTTTTTGCCAAAATAGCCGCATTTATTTCCGGTTTTCAGCAAAACTGGTCCGTAGTGAATAATTGTTCCACTTACCAACCCTGATGGCCACTTAATGACCACCACAAAACAGGTCATACAATCCAATTGGTCAGTTGGATAACCTACTCTATGACTTCAAGACTTACAACCCTAAAGGGTAGGCTCCATTATGGTAGCTCAAAGACTACCTATTATCCCACAGAGTTGATCATCATTAAGCTTGCTTTGAGGTTTTCAAGAAGAGACTGGACTGCTATTTGTCCAGAATGGTATAGTGTCTCCTGCTCGAGCAGAGGGGCTGGACTAGAAGACCTCCAAGGTACCTTCCAACCGTATTATTCTACGTTCTAAATATTATTTCTGTCTTAATTTAAACCAAGGCTGGATTCACAGCTTATGTTATATAACAAGTGAACAACCCCACTGAGATTGACACCAAAGTTTATCAGTTAGCAATGGAAGCTTAATTAACAAACCATAGTTAAACAAATCATTATTTACTGCAAGGAATGCATCCATCTCCACATGCTGCTTGAAAGTAGCACAGTCCAACTGAACTAATCCCTTTCAATGTAGAAATTGTCTGGCAAGGTGCCCAAGGTTTATGAAAATACACCTATAGAATAATTAAGGCTTAATAAAACTAATCTACCATCACAACCACTTCCTCCAGCCGTAATGTCTATCCAGTAATAGAGAAGAATTATTTCAGAGACATCTAATCTGCCATCAGGCAATCTCCCATCTCAATTTGCAAATTTAATTCACCCTTCCCCCTCCCCTCCCAGCTGGTATCAGGTACCCAAATGACCAGGCAAGTATCAAGATGCTGACTAAATGGGGTGACGATGCCACTTGTACTTAGTCAGATCTTGGCACCCACATTCCTGATAAGCAAGTCAGGAGAGGTTAAACAAATTATAAGCCAGGCTTCAAAACAAGGTTATTATATCATCACCAACTCTGAAGGCCGAAGTTTGCCCAGCTTATTGGAGACATGCAAGCAAACCAAATAATGATGAATCAGCTGTTTAGATCTACATTTTCATTACTGAAACTTCTGAGGAAAGAAAGAAAGAAAGGAAGGAAGGAAGGAAGGAAGGAAGGAAGGAAGGAAGGAAGGAAGGAAGAGAAAAAAAGATCCTAGATTGATGACTAATGCTAAAGGCTGATATGAAATCTCTCACCATGTAAACATACAGCTCATCAAAATGACAGACATGAATTCATATAGAGCCATCATCACATCTATTTTAATTGTATCAAAACTGGAGCCAACAATTCTGGACTGCAGTAATCTGGACCATGATTAGAGGAAAATAAAAAGATACAGAAAAAAGGCTACCATCTAATAACTGTCTGGATTTTTGCAGTTTAGATTAGATATCTGTAATCAGGGGCAAAATCACCCTCTTAGCTAGGTTGAACACCCTTTGCCCTCTTGATCGAGGTTCTGGTAATTATGTTTATTATTTTAACTAACATGTTATGCAGTTTGAAAAACTGAAAACCCCTGGCTTAGGAATTCATTGTTATTAACAAGTTTACTCAGTGTTGAACACTGACACAAAATCAAGCTTTCCCCCCATTTATTTTGGGTTCAAACATCTTTCTAAACCACTTTTCAACCCTGACAACTTTAACATATGTTGGCTTTAACTCCCAGAATTCTGGCTGGGGAATTTTGGAAGTTGAACTCCACACATTTGAAAGTTGCCAAGATTGAGTAACACTGGCGCAGAAGAAGGTTTAATGTTTTTTTATGTTTTATATTTTTCAGTTTCTGATGTGTTTTGAGCTTTCCCTCTTTGACTCAAGTCTGATTATTCAAACATCCTCATATGACTTCTAGCATTTTAATTTCATTTATTTTGTAAGCTAAAAGAACCGAAGTGAGATTGTTTCATGATTTAATAGCTGGCTTTCAAAATAATAATCATAATGGAAAATCACAAAATGCAAAGTTCTGCAAACAGAAGTACAATGACTGTGGCAAAAGAAAGCAAAGGTAATATCAATAGGGATGGGGCCTTAAGAGCAATCCCAAAATATCTGGACCACCATTTGAACACCACTGACATTGACAAAATCCCCATCGGTCTTGGAACAGCTTACCTCCTGCCACAAAACCTTAAGCACCATCAAACAACATCTGCCCATCCCAGGTCCTTGGGAAGAACTCGGCAGGTGGATTTAAAAAATGCCAAACCGAGGCTAAACATCTACCTCACTGTGGGACCAACCACAATAAACCCTCTGGGATTTATAAACTGTGGTTCATAGCTTAGCATTAGGTGTGAACTAACCCAATTATGAAATAGGTAACAAACCATAAGCGAACCAATCATTGTATAAACCAGGGGTAGGCAACCTTGGCTCTTTTATGACTCGTGGACTTCAACTCCCAGCTATGCTGGCTCAGGAATTCTGGAAGTTGAAGTCCACGAGTCATAAAAGAGCCAAGGTTGCCTACCCCTGGTATAAACATTGCCTTTGGGGTTTGTTCAGATTTTGGTTTGGAGCGGTGCATAAAAAGCACAAGGAGCATAGATGGCCTGTCAATCTTGCTCCTGAGAGGGTTAAGGCAGCTTTAAAGGGCAAAATGCGTCCCTTGAAGATGCTTAAACTCCACCCCCAATGAAGAGCTAAATCTGGTGGAGACCCTGAGCTGATGGAAGTTACATATCCCTGATTTACAACAATGTGGTTTATGTCTTTCTATGGTGTGTGAACCAGATGGAGTACATAATTACATCATTTGGATGATCACATCATTAAAGGTCATGAAATCACTGATTCCACATTGTCCTACTGGAGATGTCCATCATTTTAGACTAGTTTTTCCCATCTGGCATGGAGATTCACCCGTTATAAAAACCAAGATTTCAACAGCATTTTCAAGAAGAGTGGGAGGCAAGGGAAAGATAACAATGTGCTTTTGAAACACTGAATCTCCAATTCTACATTGAAGGATCTAGGAAATCCATTTTTTGTGTGTTTTGAAAGAATAGATCCAGTAGCATGCAAGCTAACAAAGCCCCTTTATATTATCAGCTGGAGGACAAACTATTTTGAGAAGCTTCTTCTCATTTGAGTTGGCCTTGCCATCTCTTCTAATCTTTCTTCTTTGTTTTGTTGTCATGTGATTGTATTTTTGTACTGGGTATGTTCTATATGGTATTTTTTTCCTGTTTAAGCCACCAAGAATTGTTTTGATTGCAGTGGGACAAAAATCTGTTTAATAAATACATACATACATACATACAGTACTGTAGAGCCAGTTTGGTGTAGCAGTTAAGGCATCAGGCTAGTAACTGGGAGACGGCGAGTTCTAGCCCCACCTTAGGCATAAAGCCAACTGGGTGACCTTGGGCCAATAACTTTTTCTTAGCCCTAGGAAGGAGGCAATGACAAACGACTTATGAAATCTTGCAGGAACTTGTCCAGGGAGTTTCCAGGAGTGAAGATTGATTCAAAAGCACCCTCTCCCCCCAAATACATACATACATTGGTAAATCTATTTGGAGCTTGTAATGGATAAAGGCAATTACAATAATCTAAGACATACCTTGCTACAACATCTCCCCCCCCCCACCAACCCACAGCCAAACATTGCCAAAAATGTCTTCTTATTCTACCTTCTGGAACTGCATATCTCTGGGGTGTGCAATATATAGTAATCTCATAGAGATTCTTGCTTTCTCTGATTAATTCTGCATTTGCCCTACTATCCAGGCCAACATCAGGAGAAGAAGTCTTGTGGCATCTTTTCAAACTAACAAATTTTATTACAAGGCATAAGTTTTTGTGAGCTGCACCTTATATAACTTTTAATAAAATCTGAAAAGGTGCTTCTAATTTTTAGCTAACAAAGTAACTAACATGGCTGTCCTCCTACAAGGTTTCCAGACCAGGCATTCAACTCCACTCCTGATTCAACAACCAGGATTTGAAAATCACCTTAATGACGCACAAGAGCCAATGCAAGAATGTTCAAGTTGGATATAAATTTAAAAGAAAAGAAGAATCTTTCAATTCAATGGAAAGACATCTAAAAAAAAATTGGCAAAGCCAGTGCAAACTGAATAATGTATTCATGCTCAGCTAGATGTTTGACTATGAACAACTAATTGCTGAGTTTGTAACACAAAGTAAGCCATAAACCACAGTGATTGATCTCAAACAACATGCTAGTACAAAATACGAGCAAATCATGTGATGACTTAATGTAATTTGTGAAGCTAGCTTCTAAGCAATACTCAAATAAATAGCACTAAAATTATCTAAAACTGCATCTTCTTCAATGTCACAATGTCAGTCTACTGCAGTGGTGGCGAACCTATGGCACGCGTGCCAGAGGTGGCACTCGGAGCCCTCTCTGTGGACACGCGTGCCATTGCCCCAGCCCCGCCTCCCCCTGCCTCCCCCTCACCAGCAACCTGCCTGGAGGAGAGGCCCCCCAGGCACAGCCCACGCGTAGCAGCGCAGACAAGCACATGGTAGCCAGGCAGCAGGGCCAAGACTCTGCCCTCACGCCCCATCACGTGCAGATGATGCTGCAGGGTGTGGGCGGAGGGCATGGCTGCCATGGTGCTGCAAGGTTGCCTGGGTGATCTGTGGTGAGAGGCCCTGCTTTTGGGTGGAGCAGGGGGTGGAACTGGGGCAGGCTGGGGGGGGCGGGGCGGTTTTTGGGCACTCGGTCTCTAAAAGGTTCGCCATCATTGGTCTACTCTACTGTATGCCAAACTCCGGTACATTCACATGACAGTGTTTCCACCAATTAGCTAAAGTATGCATGCAAACCCAGCTTCTGTAATAAACTTACAATTCACTGTATTGTAGAAAGCCAGAAAATTGAGTTAAAATTCAATAGGACTTGGTTGCTCATATAACCAGGCTGTATACAAGGAGTTTTCCTATACCTACAGTTGTTGTTTTTTTTTAAAAAAAACCCAATAACCCTTGGCTTTCCCAAAACTATTGATCTCCATCAAAACTAGCTAGTGAGATTAATAAATCAAGGATGCTGGGGGATACAAATATCCTAGAATTCATTACTTAAGACCACAATTGAGCCTCAAATTTCCGTTGCTAAGTGAGAAAGTAGTGAATTTTGCCCTATTTCTTTCTTGTCAGAGTTGTTAAGTGAATCACTGCAGTTGTTAAGTTAGTAACAAGGTTGTTAAGTGAATCTGGCTTTCCCACTGACTTTGTTTGACAGAAGGTCGCAAAAGGGGATCACATGACCCTGGGACACTGCAACCGTCATAAATACGAGTCAGTTGCCAAGTGTTTGAATGTGCAACCTGGGGATTCTGCAACGGTCATAAGTATGAAAAATGGACATAAGTCACTTTTTTCGGCGCCATTGTAATTTCGAATGGTCACTAAATG
Source organism: Protobothrops mucrosquamatus (assembly GCF_001527695.2). Classification (NCBI taxonomy): domain Eukaryota; kingdom Metazoa; phylum Chordata; class Lepidosauria; order Squamata; family Viperidae; genus Protobothrops; species Protobothrops mucrosquamatus. Next base: position 227,675 of record NW_015386722.1, read on the forward strand.
AACTGTTGTAAGTCGAGGACAACAGAGATATGGGCAATTCTCAACTTACAACCATTTGTTTACTGACCAAGGTTGCAATGACCTTGAAAACAGTGGCGTATGACGGCTGCAACATCCCCTTAGTCATGTGATCAAAATTGTATATATGTATTTACAACGGTTGCACCATCCCAGAGTCAGGTGATTGTCATCTGTGACCTTCCCAGACAGCTTCTGACAAGTGAAGAAGCCGGATTCTGTTAACAATTGCGTGATCCACTTAACAATTGTGATTAAAAAACGGTTGTAAAATTGGGCCGACACCTTGCTTAGCAACGAAAATTCTGATCTCAATTTTGGTCATTAATGAAGGACTTCCTCTTTAGCAGTAGATGATTTACAGTATCTAACGCAGGGGTCCTCAACCGTGGCAACTTTAAGACTTGTGGACTTCAACTCCAGAATTCCTCAGCCAGCAAAGTTGAGGACCCCTGATCTAACGGGTCATGAAAGATGCTCGGGTGTTTCATAGCAACCTGCCCATTTTCTGAGCTTAATCTGATACAGCAAACCTCATCACGCTACTCCAGCGCCTTGACCACAGATCATGCTAAACCACTCACCCAATTTTAGGGAACTGAAAGAGCTGTGCAAACCATGGCTTCTTAGGTTTACACAATCCTGCTGTAGCATGAATGCTGCTATTGCTGTTCATTCCTTGGCTTTTCTCCGGAACCTATTGTAATCTCATTTGAAGAAGAGGTTGAAGAAAACTGATATAAAGCAAGGTTTATGGTTTTAGTAATTTTGTGAGCTGCTCAGAGATTTAGTGCTGTGTGAGCTGTTGGGCAGTTGTAAGTTAAAAACTTAAGAGTTGTGCTCTAAGATGGGTGGCCATACAAATCTTTTAAATCAATCAATCTACCAATCTATCTACCTACCTACCTACCTATCTCCCAAGGGACTCTATCTTATCTTCTGAAGACTTTTCCCTTTTCATCCAAAAGACTGTTATTTTGCCATTCTATTTCCTTCAAATCCTCTTCAAAAATCCTGGGTTGTTTTTTTTGCAAAGCCTTAATTCCAAATGTCTTCCTGTGGCCTGACACACGCACACGCTAATACATGTCTTACTCAAACAAACAAGCACAGGCTGCTCCCCTGTTTACTGTTACCCATACTTCCTTCCCTTTTTTCTGTTATTTCCCTAGATTGCATTTTACCTCCTCAGGCTGAGTAATCCGTGCCTGTGTGTGTGTGTGTGTGTGTGTGTGTGTACGCATGAACTTTGTGTTGCTCCTACATGCGTGTATTTGCATAAGCCAAAATGCATAGCCCCCCCACACCCCTACAGATTCAGTTGCTGTCTCCAAATAACATACAAAGTCATGATCTGGTGGAGTCAGCCACAAATGCCCGGACTCTCCTAAAAATTAAGCCCTAAACTATGATTTGCAAATTGTGACCGCTCGGTTCATATAAGAATCCATATCCAATCACAAACCACCATCAACCCAGCTACAAAGCATGATATCCTTTTGAAACTCTGTCTCCAGATTATGCAGAATTACAGTTTCCAACTTTCCTGTTCCTCACAAGCGTCTGCTTTGGTGAGTGACCTTACAGGCACTGACACAAGCTATGCAAATTTAGTAATTTGCATCTTATATCGTTGGATATGAGATGGATGGCAAATAAATTTCATAATAAATAAAATGACATCATGACATACATGATACCAATCACATTATTTACTTACTGTTTGTATGGTCGCCAGTCTCAAAATTATGACTCTGAGCAGTGAATATTTGAAGAAAATATAAAAACATTGGGGGGAAAAACCACACTGAGAAAAACAGAAAAACAACATGCATAGAAATAGCAGTTGGGGTAAAAACACCCATCTATCCCAAGTCAACATAACCACACCTCCCAATCTCCAGGCCTGGTAACACAACTGCTTCTGTCCTGACGCAACTGCTGAAAAAAAAACCCATCAGTATGTGTGTATGATTTTAACCCTTGTATTTGTTGGCTGGGGTCACACAGCACACACTTTGCCAAATCATCGATCAACTCAGCAACTGCACGCACAAATGTAAAGCTTCATTAGAGATAATCTTGGTTGATTGTATTACCCATGATAGTGTATAGAGTATAACACAGAATAAATATCTAGTTGATTTATGCTTCTATGCCCAGGAAAGCCAGAAAATGGCTTAACAAACCAGGTTAATTATTTTGTGTGAACCCATGATTCTGTCAAGCCAGATAGAAAAAGATAGGAGAGAAGTGAAATTATTCAGGGAGAACAGCCAAAATTTGGGGCTAAAGCTATTTATATAATCTTCCTATCTTTGTATGCAAAGAGAAGCAACAAAAATAACCATTCAATTCAATCAAAGGGAGGCAGTTTTGTGTATTTGTTAAAAGTGCTGGCCCAAAACGGTAAGTTTCTGGATCTCACTGAGTAAGTTTGGCCCACTCATGTTTTCTTCAAACAGTCTCTCTCCTGATTGCTGCTGTTGTAACAAACTCAACACTGCACTGTCTGAAGCTACCAAAGGAAAAGCAGGCTGTCCATTTAATACAGGTGGTCCTCGACTTACAACAGTTCATTTAGTGACCATTCAAAGTTACAACGGCACTGAAAAAAGCAATTCATGACAATTTTTCAGTTACAAGCTTTGAAGGATCTCCATGGTCATGTGATCAAAATTCAGACGCTTGGCAACTGATTCATACCTATGACGGTTTCTGTGTCCCAAGGTCATGTGATCAACTTTTGTGACCTTCTGACAAGCAAAGTCCATGGGGAAGCAAGATTCACGTAACAACCAGGTTACTAACTTATCAGCTGCAGAGATTCACTTAACTGTGGCAAAAAAGGTCGTAAAATGGGGCAAAACTCACTTAACAAATGTCTCACTTAACAACAGAAATTTTGGACTCAATTGTGGTCGTACGTCGAGGATTACCTGTATATAAATACTGTGTAGAGAGCAATAGGGGAGGGGGAGATATGAAACTAAGAGCCCCCAGTCTGTGACTACAGTTGTGTGGTGATGGGGAGAGCTTCCCAGAAGCTTCTCCATCCCTTTGGAGCCTGAAAAAGGGGGATGGAGAATGCCTGGGGCTCCCTCCCTAGGGGCCTAATGGGTCAAGCCACAATCCTTGGGGTGTGCCTCTCAGTTGCACAAGTACCAAAGAAGAATCAACCACACTTCTCAGCTCTTACACAGGAGGGGACTGAGACCAAGCAAAGCCCCTTGGTAATTGGCACAAAAAATGCTGAATATTTCCTTCTTTACTATTACTGTTACTATTGGCTCATAAGCCTACAGTTAAATTGGGGAGGGGCTGGGGAAGATACCTGCCTGCTACTCTTTAATATCCTTTTTTCAAACTTGCTGAGAAAAGAGCCAAGCTGTTAAGTTTGACTCTGGACCTTGGGAGGGGAGGTGTTACAAATATCCAAAGAGTAACAGATTATTGTCCAAGTCAATATAAAGATACCAGGCCTAACAGTGGGTCAGACTCTCTTTCCTTACTTCCACAAAGGGCTGCTTGGATGCACAAGTTTACGATATGACATTTCGTTAACATTTCATCCTACTTCTATAGTAAAGTATAAAACATAAGGACAAAAATACTTTTTTTTTTTTAAAAAAAGGACAAGATATCCAATGTTCTTAAAGCCAGTTGCATATTTCATAACTGAATGGACAAGTGGCTTCCTTTAAAAGCACTAATTGAAGGAGCTCAATTAAGTTATCTGGTTGCATCATCGCTTGAAAGCTTCGCTCTGAAACTTAGCTGACACAGCAGTTTAAATGAATACCTACCACCTTAGGAGCTCTGTTTAAACACCCCCTTGACCTACTCGCTGAATTTCCCCTTTATTTATTTAATTTATATGCCGCCCGTCTCTCTACTGAAGTGATTCTGGGCGGCTTACAAAAAGATGAAAATAAAATAAAATAAAATTGAAACCCAATGAACAAGGATTAAATAAAATCCAACATCTGGGTTTCCACAATCCTATCAAACCGTAAACTCATCACTGGACCTGGGTTCGCACATAACACATTTAAACAATGAGCAACTAACCAAAGTGAAAACTACACTCGGCGCGGAGTTCTAAAGCAGGATTCGTGTGAACAAAGCCATTTCGGGAAGCGTGCCTTACACGAGCCAAGCAAATTGGTCGCCCAAGGGCAGAGGCGCAGCGCGGCGTCGGAAAAAGCTCGCCGGGGCTGGTCTTCTCTCGTGTTTATAAATGCTGTATGTAGAGAGAGCGAGCGAGCGCGCACACACCCCCCTCGGTCCGCGTGTCGGACATGCCCGAGCTTGCAGGACCAGCGGTCGCCCACTTACACCCACCCAAAGAGGAACCTCTGGCGTCCTTCAGCAGCTATACGCGCTAAAACCATTCGCTACGCCGCTCGGTCTCTGATCACCCCACATCGACCGACCCAGATCCAGCTTCCCGCAGGCAAAAGAGCCGATTTTGATTCGGAATCGGGGGGGGGAGTTGGGCGGGGAGGGCGACGGGCTTTCATTTGGTGGGGAAGATGGATAAGCGACGGGGGGGGGAAAGGAGTTTGTGGCGCAGAACTGGATGAAGAAAGATTCTAGTCCCGAAGAAAGTGCAATTTAAGAAGCCCCAATATTCGTGGAGGGAAATAGGAGCCGGGGCGAGCGGGTTTCTCATCCTCCCCCCCCCAGGAGACCCGGGCGGCTGGCGAAACCTTTACCAGCCGACCGCTCATCCCGGTTTAATTCTTTGCCACCCGGAGCAATGGAAGGAAGAGCGCCTCTAGCCGTGGGGGGTCCGCTCCCAGCGAGTTGGATCACTGCAGCGCCCGCCTGCTTGTATTCCCAGCCTTTCCCCCCCCACCCCCTTTTCTCACCCCCTCCCCTTCCCCACAGCTCGTTTTTCCTACTCTCCGTTCTCCGGCTGATGCAACGACATTCTGATACATGTTCTTCAAAAGGACACCGGCGCTACCAGCCCTTTACGCAATTCTGCAGCAAGAGCAGCAACAACTGGAGCGCGCGCCCCCGCCCTCGCCCATTCCCCCGAAAATGGCAAAGGCGGTGGCGGGGGGGGGGCGGCGGAGAGAGAGAGAGAGAGAGGGAGAGAGAGAGAGAGAGGGAGAGAGAGAGAGAGGGGGAGAGAGAGAGGGGGGGGGGAGATCCGGATCGCAGCCGGAGACTTCAGAAGCCAAAGCGGGAAGGCGGAGCGCATCTTCATTCTCTTACTTTACCTTCTTGCGCCTCAAAGTTTCGCAGCCTTCGCAGGGCAAATAGCCTTCAACTCCGGCGGGGTCGCAACTCTCCGAGTCGGCGACGATCATGGTGTCGTTTAACGCGATCGGGGCAGGCAACGGGAGAGAGAGAGAGAGAGAACCGGCGGGCGGGCGGGCGGCTGCCTCTCGCCCCTTCTCTTCTCTTCCCCAAACAGGGGAGCCGCTCCGGCGTAATTAGCTCCCTCGGGGTGGGGAGGAGGACGAGCGTCAGAGCCGAGAGAACGTCCGAAAGTTGCCGCGTTCTAGAACGTCCAGGTGCATCGGGATTCTAGAACGCTGGGACGGCTGCCGGCGGGCCGGAGTCAAAGTCTCTCGTCGGAAGGCGCCCGCTAAAGCGGCATCCCGGCCAGCGGGGGAAGAACTCGGCGCCGCGCGTCCCGCCGGCCGCTTCTTTCATGCTGTCGAGAAGCGGCAGGGAGGCGCTAAGATCGTTCCGAGGAAGCGTCGGCACCCGCCCTGCCGCCAATCACGTCGGAGCAGGCGGAGTTCTTTCTCCAGTTAGGGATCACCCCTCCGACCGTCTGCACCAATGGGGGGAAAGGCAGCCCGCTTGGGCTCCTGGGAAATGTAGTTCCCATCCTGATTGTTTCTCTCTTTAAGGGCTGGCTCCCTCTCGAGCGCGCGTTCACATGTACCCTGAATGGGGTGTTTGTTTGCTTCTGCGGGGCAGGTCCGCTGAAAGTTAGTCCTCGCTTAGCCTCTTTGGCCTGGTGAGCTATTCTACCGAAATAAAAGAAGCGGGTCCTCCATGTAATTTAAGAAGGCTTTGCTTATGTTTTTTTTTTAATCCTGAAAAAATAACGGGAGAGAAGGGAATTCAAAGTCACAGCCTGGAAGACTGATAGATTTAGAATGTAATAAGTTAAAATGTTGGATAGGAACATTTTTAACCTGGCGTTCAGTGGAAGACTTTAGACTTGGTGCTTGTATGTTATTTTCTTGCATGTTACCTAGTTAAGGTAATGAAACGTCTGCAAGAAAACAAGCAAGCTCAGAGAGCACCAAGGACCCCTCATTTCAACCCTGAGCTACAAATATTCTCCTTTATCGGGACTTTAGATTAATTACTGTTTCTTAGTCAACCTACCTCACCTGGTTGTTGTGGAGATAAAAGTAATAGACCTACTGATGCAGATTGCCTGGAGCTCTCCATAGAACTGGTGGTGATGGTGTTGGGGGAAATAAATCCAATGAATAAATAAAATACAGTCCAACTTTTGTACTATTGCTATTCAAAGGATCTAATAATCTGCTTATAAATTTAGCACGTAATTTCTAATACCACCAAAATGTCTTTGTCAATTTTTTGGAACAGGAGTGACATCTACATGGGTTCATTGTGTATTAAGCATACTGAATCTCATTTAGTTAGTCAAATGTATCAAAAAGAAAAGATTAATTCTGCAAGCAGTCTTGCCTACTTAAACCACCAAGGGACAAACTGGACAAACTTATCAAAGATCAAGGAAAACAATTATGTGGAGCAGATCAAACTGGTTCTCCATCAGATACCAGAATCACTTTAATTTATTTATTTTTTAAATCTAGAGTACTCTTAAAACCTTAATGGAAAATTATATGTGGAATTATTCAACATTCAGGTCCATTTAGCATAATGAACTTACACTTTAATATTCATATCTTGGATTGCAACTGTAATTTGGGGTAATACTTCCAAGAGTGCAAGCTTTCAGGTTTGTAAATGAAACATAATTCAGAAACAAGATCGATTATATTCAATAAGACTTCCATTCTGCCTTTGAAGGGATACTGTAGAGTTAACAAAATAACAGAGAGCCAGTTTGGTCTAGTGCAGAGGCCCCCAACCTCTGGTCCGTGGACCAGTACCGGGCCACAACTGGGCCGCACAAACAAGCAAAGCCTCATCCACAGGATGCAGGCAGCACCAAAGCCATGCACTCTCCGGTCCGCGGAAAAAACTTTCTCCACGTAACTGGTCTGATGCTCAAAAGGTTGGGGACCTCAGGTCTAGTGGTTAAGGTCCCAGGCTAGAAATCAGGAGGTCGTGAGTTCTAGTCCTGCTTAACTCATGAAAAATAGTTGGGTACATTTGGGCCAGTCCCTCGCTCTCTCAGCCTGATCCACCTCACAGCGTTGTTGTTGCGGGGAAAATAGGAGTGTTAGGTATGTTTGCCACCTTGAGTTACTTCTAAAATAATAAAAGCATGATTTTAAAAGATCAAACATGTCTAGGATTGTGCTATTACTCCAATAAACCCAAAGAGATAAGGCAAGATTATCATAAATACACAAGGAAGAATCTCACTGCGCAATGTATTTGTTTCTGGGGCAGAAAAACAAAAAGATTTCATGCAGATCCAAGTTATTGACACATGCAAGAAGAATCTGGCATCTGTACATCATCTGAGCCAAGTTTAAAATCTGGTCAACAGATATTAAAATGTCATTTGAAGCAAAAGGCATGTAAAGAGAACAAGGCTTAAATGTGAGCTGCCATTAAGTTACCTTTTTAAAAATAAAATAACGTTACTTGCCTAATGAGAGTACAAACTTACCTGTGTTTAAAAACAAGCCTTGCTAACATTGATAGGATTTATTTGCAATAAACACATATGGTTGCATTATATGCTGGTCTAAGATTGTAATAAAGCTTATAGTATACTATATTAAGGAATTTAATTGGGGAGAAACATACCCCTTCAAGGTGTCTGTTATAAGATTCAACATTTAAATGCAGAATAAAATAAAAAATGTTTATTATGACTATATTCAGATAATATGCCAACTCATGGTTAATCTAAACATAGTTTGCTCAATAAATTGTCTGGATTTGCACAACAATAGATTAATCACACAGACTGGATGCTTGATAGGGTTGAGCTTTGTTTGGCAATTTGTGGTTTGGGGCATTGTGTGAACAGTCTTATTCTTAATACAGAATCAGCCTAAACCACAAAAATTACCATTATGGGAAAAGGCTAATATTTACTCCAGAAAAGTCCACACAAACCCATAAATGTGGTTTTTACTTTTTGCTTTGATGACATTGTTTCACAAATCAATTTAACAATTGTAGGTAAGGTGGACTAATCTGTCCCTGTTATTATGCATGCTTTGGTAACCTTCAGCTAGACTCCATCATATAAATACCCTGGAAAAATAAGTGGACATTACTGGTTTAATATCAAGGGCCAATTTGGATTGGGTGCTCACTTGGTCTACATTGGCTGCTAACTTGCTCTGAATTTTTTTAAAAAAAGCTACTTTATACTTTAAAACCATAGTGTTTGAAGATCTGTCTTCATCCTGTAGTAAGCCTACGTCACATACTGGGATCTTTCTGTGACATGCCACCCTTGAAAATATAGCTGGCAGTGAGGAAACAGGGCCTTTTTAATAGTTGTCATATTATGAAAATCCTACGTGGTCTGCTCAGAGCAAGCCATTCAATGATTTCTCTCCATTCTCTCTTTTAATGGAGCGCCAGCATCCTTCCTTCCTTGTATTTTAATTGTCAGGGAGAGAGTTCATACTACCCATTGTCTGTCTTTTAAAAATATTTTTTCTTTATTTTACAGCCATTGGATTGTACCTGCTTTTATTATGTAAACTATTTTGAAGGACTCCAATGGCAAACATTGCTTGACAGGTGAGATAAAAATAAACCTAAATGTACAAACTTAAATTGTACAGCTTGATCTTAAGTAGAAGTATGCAAGACTGCATCCTGCTGAACTTGGGGTGGTTTGTAATGCTTTCAGCTAAGCCGAGTAGGATAGGCTCCTAATTACAATAAATGCATATTGGAACTGCAGTTTTATTCGGCCGAGGTGCAATTCAGTACAGTCTTATTTAGCAAGCAGTATTTCCTAACTCTCAAGTATTTTTCTAATTCTCAAGCTTCCTCCTTCCGTTATATATTCAAGATGGACAGTATTTAATATTTATTTGTTATGTATATGTAGGGGTGTGGGTCTATACATATGTTGTACATAGTATGTTTAGGTGTGTGTCATGTATGTTTCACTTTGAGAGCGGGCAACTAAATTTCATTTTTGATGTGTGCCGTTGTGCCCACAGTAAAAAAATGACAATAAAGGTTATCTTATCTTATCTTAAGCTACTTACTTCTGAGTAAGCATGCAAAGGAACTGAATTGAACTGAATTGTAACAGCCTGAACCACAGCTCTCTCTTTGCTACCGCTATCGCTTTACACATGGACTTCATAATCTTCCCATATTGCTTTGCTATGACTCAACTGTGAATAGAGATGTTTTGCGAGTGACAAACAAAATAGGTGTCTCTTCTTCCGTTCAGTTTCTGAGATATGCTAAGAAAACAAACAGACAGATCATATGTGTATATGTTGGGACAGTCTTGTCTGTGGAATGTGCAAAACAAGTGCAGTGGGGCAAAATCCATAAAGGGATGAAGGATATGAAGAGAGAGGTCAAAGATTCTTTTCTTGGAATAATATTTGTTCTTGGGGAGTGCTAATTCCAACTCATAAATTTTGTCTTCAAGATAAAGAATGCTTAAAAACCCACATTTCTAGCAATCCCAGGAAACAAGTAATCACCTTATAAGCAAATTTTGTTCTTGGTATCTATCATTGTTTATGAATCACAGTTTGGCTTTAAAAAGATTCTTCAAGGAGAGGATCAATTTCATGGTCTTCAGTTCCATTTCTTATGAATAAATTGAAGATAAGCGAAGACCAACAAAGGGTGGAATGAATTCATATTGATATTATAATCATTCTAAGGTCCTGTTGAAATAGACATGTTTTAGACAGGCTGCCTGAAATGAAATTAAGATAAAATTTGGTTAACCTTTTTATGTAGAGAATATTACAGTGGTGCTGAATGTCATAGAAAAGGCCCAGGAGATTAAATGGTTACAGGGGGGAAAAGATCCTATATTTATTTTATTTGTATCTGGTCCGAAAAACTTCTGGGTGAGTAATAAGATAAAACACGCAGTACAAAAAATAAGGAAAATGTAAAAGATGTAACAAGGCATCAATAACAATGAAGAGCCAAAAGCACACTCAGTCAAGATGGTCTTAACTCTTTTTGGTGATATTTAGGCAGGATTATCCAAGAGGAGAGGGCCTGACAAGGCTAGTTGTGGGTCCATACTCCATGAACCTCACAAGGAGGAGACCTTTTGTAAGTAAGTGGCTGAGTCCTAGCAGTAAGTGGTATATCTTGGAGCTGTATTTTATTGATTTGGAAATTTATTGGTAGCCAATTTAGCAATTTAGCATCTCAAGAATTGGGATTACAGGTGGTCCTGGATTTATGACTCAACTGAGCCCAAAATTTCTGTTGCTAAATAAGACATATGTTAAGTGAGTTTTGCCTCATTTTACGACCTTTTTGCCACTGTTGTTAAGTAAATCACTACAGTTAAGTTAGTAATATGTTTGTTAAGTGAATTTGGCTTCCCCATTGACTTTGTTTGTCAGAAAATCACAAAATAGGATCACATGATCTCGGGACACTGAAACCGTCATAAATATGAGTCAGTTGTCAAGCATCTGAATTTGATCACATGACCACGGGATGCTGCAATGGTTGTAAATGTAAAAAATAGTCATAAGCCTTTTTTTTCAATTACATATCTTTGAACGGTCACTAAATGAACTGCTGTAAGTCGAGGATTACCTGTATGCTCTGCTAGTGTGGCACTAAATATTTCTTCCTAATATTTCAGAACTGAATTTCTTTATGAGAGTGCCACATTTTGCACTACTGTATTATGAAGCTAATCTACAAATTCTGGATTTAGCACTGGTTAAAAACTATGTTTCACTGGTTAAACATCACTTTAATATTTGCTGCTTTTCCTCTTTTACCTCCCCACTTTTTAACTTTCTAATCTAATGAGGTTTTGGTAACTCAAAAACTTCAGTCAGTTTAAATATATTGTTATCAATGACAAACTTGGATTAAGGTGTCCCCCCCCCCCCCGGAAATATAACTGGATTGGCAAGATTAAACAAAATGCAATCATCTGCTTTTATTAGCTAGTGACTCATCAGATTGAAACCCTCCTGAAGAAAAGAGATGTTTGGACATTTACAGATAGATTAAAAGGTAATTGTGAGCTGCTAAAACAAATTTAATTCCAAGAAGGTACAGATAAGTATAGTTGGGCATTTCTAATAAGATTAAGAAATCAATCATCATTTTTTAAAAGGCAGAAAGAAGCCGTAACTGAGAAGCTATGTTTAATTTTTACCATCTGTACTCAAGGATGGGTTTAAATGAAAAGAAGTGCAATGCGGGAACTACCCAATTTAAGACTGATCCTTTCTCATCCCACCTCTTTAGTAATTAATAGAAGACACTGGAACATTTTGGGTGGGGAGAGTGGGGCACCCAACCCCACTGGAGGGATGGGATGGTCAACCTGACCTTTGCCAAACTGGGGTTGATGATCCTAGTTAATACTTGGATGGGGGGAGTTGGGGGCTATCCACAAAAACAGGGCTGTAAGTTAGACTAGATTAGAAAGATGAGAATACATTCTGAACATAGTGGCAAAATAAATTCATATCATTGCTGAGCGGCTGGCGTGAACACAAGAGCTGGGCTCAACCTGAAGGCAGATGGCAGGGTTTGTTTTCAAACATGTCTTTTGTAGGAGCAAAAGAATTTCAGTGAAATTCGCAGAAGTGGAAACCAGTATGTGTGCATCTCCCTAACAACAAGGTGGTCATGGCTCTGTTTGTGACTGTGTGTGTCTGTATGTAAATGCCTTCTCCTTCATTGGACAATTCTCTCCCTGGCAGATTGCTGCTTCCTTGTACCCCTTTGATCCAGAGAAAGAGTATCAGGAGCAAAATACTCCAGGAGGGGGGCTTTTGAAACTGGAATATGAAGGGAAAAAAGGCAAGAGCAAACGAGCAACAACAGCCTTCTCCCTGTCCCCTCTCATAACGAAATTCACTTCTGAAAACATTAGGGAGAAAGCTTCAAGCATCTGAGGATGTTAGAAAAACAGAAGCCTCATTGAGGAATTGCAAAATGCGTTTTCGTATGACATTTTGCAGGAGAAATATGTGAAAAGACAATAAAGGAGAGTGAGGAGGAGGAGGAGGATTGAAAATTTAAGTATAGGCAGAGGAGAAGATAAAGAGATTAAAAACAAACAAACAAACAAACAAAAAACTGGCCTTCAAATAAATTCATGATGGGCTCAAAAAAAAAAAAAAATGAGAGAGAAAAGCAGTACAGGCAATGTTTGTGAAATAAGAAGTGAACATAGGACTGTAATTGTGTGATAGTCTGTTGTCAGAATACCGCAAAGTCAGCTCCCCATATTTCAGTGGGACAAGATTCCAATATGTAGGGCTTTCATCTACAGGCTGCAACGACCAAGATGGCATCAAATAAAACTAATTCTTTGGTAATATATTGTGGTCATTTGGAATTGTGCATATCAGTTATGGAAGCTCTAAATGGGAGTGTGCGTTGGCCAGGCTGCTATTTCTTGAGAGTCCCAAGGAATTTTCCCAGAAGCAATAAGTTACATGCATCTCTGTAAGCAGTGCAAAACATTTTTGTCTCTTTCCAAAATAAGGGTGAATGTAAGTGTTACATATTAATTCCAGGAAATTATGATTAGAAGAAACAATAAAACCCCCACTAAGCTTGGCTTTTGCTTTTCCCAGCTATTCTGACAGTGGTATGTCTGGGCTGCCAAATCCCAGATGACCACTAGATGGCTACAAAGAATGAGAATTTGCTGTCTTTGGTGCCACCTAAAGGTTCTGTGGATTGTTGCAGCTTTGACACCATTAGCCCTATTTTAGGTTGCTCTTCATTTCAGTAGGATTTTTAATTGGGGCAACACCCTGATAACAAGTTCTGCTTTGTGATTTTAAGAGCTCCATGCAGCACAGTCCTAAAGAAGAAGCTGCAACTAGTATTCCAACACCTTTTTTCTTTTTTGCTTTGCCCAGCAACAGCCTTTCTCTAGTCTATATGAACCAAGCCAGTCTGCCAATTAGAGCCACATGTCTCTGTATTTTGCCTTCCTGCTTTGCAGCAGAGCCAATGAGTGAGCAGTTGGGAGCAGAGGAAGACCCAATGTCTATAGAGAAAGGTGGCTCTTCCTCCAATCTGGGCAAATCACACTGCAAAAGCCCTCCCTCCCTCCCACACACATCTACCTAAGAGCTATTTTTAACTACAGTTCACCATTGCTCAACAGTGGCTCAATAAGGATTTACCAACATAGCTGGGAAAAGAACTTGTTGAACCAGTTGCTGCTGTTGTGAACTGTCTCAGGGAGATTGTTGTGGAGCAAGGTTGAACTGCTGGGGGGTGGGTGGAGAGAGGGAAATTAGGTCTTCTGACACCAGATAGATTGTGGACTAGGTATTTATCCTGACTATGCAGCTTTAGTGAGGTTTCTAGTTGAACCTTTAATCCTTTTGATTGGATACAAGCACATGGATGCATATGAACACACAGGTGGCAAGGGATAGCCAACCTTGGAAGATCTTAAAAAAGTGAAGCAGGATTGGAACAGATTTCAACTTGGACTCAAGTCAACAAAATTCCAAGTCTAGAAGTTGAAAAATATATCAAAAGAAATATTTGGAAAATCAGTTCCATATGATTGTAGAGGAAACTACATGGACATACTGAAAAGTTATTAGGTGCCAAGTTCAACTTGACAGGTTTCATCTGATACATAGTACACACAGTGTGTATGTATACACATACATATATAAATATACAGATATATACAAAGATGGCAAACACCTTGGAAGAACCGAACAAGGGTTTATCAAGGTAATTATCAGAGACCATTTGAGAATGGAAACTCTTAATCACAAGCTCTCCAGAAGCTGAAGCAGATGCCAACACAATGGCTAATTAATGTGCATTATGCTTAACCATAGTTTCTTTGGTTTTGACGTTGAGCAGTGTGTAAGCCCAGCTATTTCTCACTATTTTTCCAACCTCTCCATAATCGCTCACACTAGCTCTTTTGTTTGGTAAATCATGGGTTATGGTTTAGCTTCATATAGGAATCAAGAAAGAGGAACAGTAACTTTATAAGGCAGTCTTTCTGGACCAGATGTGTGCCATATGATGTTCAACAGCTCCCATAATCTTCAGCAAGCCTGTTCAAGTCACAACAGCTTCCTCTAGGTTAGTATCCTCCAGGACAGCTTGACAGGTCCCATCATGCAGTTAGTAACCCATAGATCATGCTCACTAGAGATTCTCTGATGTTCAAGACTCTACACTGGGGGAGTCTGTTTAACAAACCATTTTCAGAAACCGATTCAGAATAAAACAGTTGACTATATATTGATGAGCACATCAATTTGTTTGCACAATTTGTTGGTAGTACATTACCATACATATTTCTTTTAAAGGAAAGTGTAGTTTATTAAATTTCAGCTGCCCAGCTGCACAAAAACGTAATGTTGTTGTCACTTCACAGTTCCTCCACCACAGTCTGCGTATGTGAATCAAGTTTAATATCAGTTTCTTAGAAGTTAAATGCCCCACACCTAAAATGGAAAGGAATGATCTGATTTCCACATCCGTCTTGCTCATTCAAGTAAACAGGCATCTGATATAGGTCTTTCTATCTAGTCCTGGCCTCTGCTTCCAGGGTCAGACTGGTCTGTACAATGGACATGGAACTGCAGGAGACTGGTCCTAAGGATCCGGTATCAAAAAACAGCAACAAAAAAAAACCCCAGCAACACACACACACACACACACACACAAATACCAGCTAGCTTTTGGCTGGGAAGTTTGGGAGTTGAAGTCCACAATCTTAAAGATGCCAGTATCTATTTTTTGAGTGTTCATCATCTAGGGATATTTTATTTCTGGAAATTCTGTAGGAGGAGCTAAATTTTGAAGAATAGAAGTTCTTTTTACTACACTCTCTTGCAGTTTTTTTTTAATCACAGCAACTTGGGTTGTTGAACCTTAAAGGACGAGTATAAATAATGAACATAAAATGAGCAAATAAAATATAAAAAAAATGTTAGAAGGGGAATAACTGAAGTGTTAAATACCAACTGTCCTGCCAAATAAAGGTAGTTGAAATACACACAATTGTATCATATGGTGATAACAGGGATTGGTGGTCCATACAGCTACCTTACTTAGGGAACACAGTGGCTGAATTCACAAGATGCTTTTGATTTGCTTACTCAAACTTTTCATGTTTTTGTAGTTACTGTCCAAATAGACAGGGTTTGCACAACACACTTAGCCACAAATAAATCTAACCAAGCTTAGCTTCTGCAAAACAGCTGCTAGATCTATAACTCAGCTTTAAGTAGCTGAACAGATTGCATGGACTCAGCCATGAAATAGTTGCTATTTTCTGCTCTACATGGAAACACTACAGGAAAAGTTTCCAGGCCTGGCTCTGGAGAGACTCATCTGAAATAAATGATGGGGGAAAATAAACTTTTTTTCTTTTTGCAATTGTCTTCATCAATTTCCTTATCAATTCATTATGTTCTGCACTGTGAATTTTTGGCTCAGTCATGCAAACAGAGAAACTGGAACAGACCATTTTGTATCTTAAAAATATGACAGGTTTCCTTTGAAAAAATACTTCTACAATGAGTGCTGGCAATGAATACATGTGGCATATGAGCAATGCCTAATAAAGTGTGTACCTATAGACTTTATTCTATATAATCCTGCTGTGAATGATCCAAGAAAATCTGTTTTTTATCATTTCAGTTTCAGTCTCCAGGCTGTCTCTCACTTGAAGCAAGAACCAGAGAGTGGACATTGGCTAAGCACCTTTTGGCCTCGAGAAATCTCTGAGAGAGAACCAAAGAAAAAAGGAGGCACAACTTTTAGATAGTTTGCTACTTTGGAACCATTTTTTAAATTCAAGCTAGAATACAAGGTTAACATCAATTAGGATCTGCAAATGAAAACTCCGGAGTGGTGTTTTAGGATTTAATACATTTTGTTATTTTCTGTTCTCTTTAACCTGCGTATGCCCAGTTTGGTTATCGCAATCCTACCCATGAGCATCACACCCATCTCTTTGAAAGGACAATGTTTGGACTCATCAATGGGATAAGCATCTTATGCAGATCCAACATGAGAGCTTCTGAAGAAAGTCTATTTTTCAGACCATTTTAAGAAAGACCCAGAGGGATGGGGAACAGAAGTCAGTACCCTGGTGTCCACTGCTTCTTCTTGGATCTTTCCTTTGCTCTGAGGCTGACCTGCTTCATAGAGCTTGAAAAGCCCAGTTAAGACCTCAGAATTAGGCAAAATGTCACACTCTAGAATTTTCTTTCTTTTCATGACCCTGTAATCCCTTGCGTCGGGGTGGAGTCAGGGTGACAGAATGGAGCTGAGTGTTTACTGGCCGGATGCCCTTCCCGATGCTCACACAGAGCTCACAGCAGATAGCTAGTTAGCTCACTCTAGAATTAAGGCTCACTATATTCCTTTAATTATTACCCCCATATACTTTTTAATCTTCTGGAGGATTCTCACACTTACCATTTCTTTGTAACAGGACAAGCCAACTACCAGACAGTGCACTTGGAAGCTATACAGCAGACAGCTATTAACGTGCATGCCATCCTTTTTCAATGAGATCACTGCCCTAATCCTGCTATAGCATGGGACAGACTGCAAAGCTAAGCAATTAACAAAAACCCAGCTCTTGCTGGCTAATGCAACCCATCGTGTCACTGGAGGAGAGAGTCAGGGAGCTGCCAGCTGTGTGACAGGTGAAGAGGTGTATACCTTAGGTCAGGCATGGTGGGAACTGTAGTTTTACTGGTTCAGAATTATGGAGATGAAGGAAGATAACCAAGAATGGATCTCCCCCCCCTACTAAATAAGTAGTAGTCGTCCTTTGATCTAATTCCTGGGCTCTGAAGATGTTAAGTAGAGTAGCAATTACCATCAATAGATTATATACAGATTTTTGGTAAATAAATAAAAGTCCCAAACATATTTGGTTGAAGCTGACTGTTGTATCTTAGTATAAAACAATTAGCACAGAATAGCAGAATAAACAAAAAAATCCATGTTAATTAACATTAAGCAAGCATAAAATGAGCTTTAAAAAGTTACTGGATTTCATGTTAATTCATGTGAGTTTAAATAGGCATAGTTTTTCAAACAATTGGCACCAGCTAAAGAAGCTTTAATGATTAATGATTCTCTTCTGCTCAAGATTAAAAAAGGATTTAAGTCAGGACAATGTCTTCCACTCTCATTATTTGGTACAATAGCTGAAAATGTCTTTTCCTCTAAAATTCTATGTTATTCCAAGCATACCAATTTATTGCCTACTTTATTTCATATTTGGCAAGTTATTTTTTCCTTCAATCATATACAGTGATAAACAAGCAAAGATTACGTTGACCACAGAATATTAAGAAAAACATGAGAGAGACTTAGATATATCCAATTTGGAATATTATTTTGATGCTATGGACTTAAAATGAAAAATGATTACATATTAAAATAATAATTAAAGGATAAATACATCTCCCTCTTGATTTAATTAAAGTGATACTGTTTCACCTGAATAAAAAGATATTAATTATCTACTATCTCAAAATCCTCAAATATTATTTAAGAAGTCTGGAAAGGTAGAATCTATTAATAGTGCCTGATATTTTATTATTCTCCAATTATTCTCTTCTCAACTATGAAGATAAATCTACTCAGTACAAGGAATGGGGATTTTATAGATCTGAAGATTATGCTGTTACTTTGAATATATTTTGCAAAAGGATTGGTCACAAGTTTTAAATTGGCTATGAATAAGCCAAGTTCAGTCATTCCTATACAAGCTTTCTAAATCTCATCAATTAAGACCATTAATATTTGAACAATGATGTACATCATTTAATGCCAAAAGAACTTTATCAGTGATAAATAATTTGTTAAAAGTAATATACTCTCTTGAAAGTCTTTAAAAAAACCCTCTGAGACATTGATCTGAGGTCCAATGAAGCTTGCTCAAACTCTTTGCAATATGGAATTCCTTTTAAATCTATTTCAGCAAGTCATCAAAAAGTGAGGAAAAAAGAATTGATCATGGAAATAATCCATAAATGGCACAATATTCCACTTAAATGTATTTATTTTTGGACTGTGTTAGTGAAGAAATTATAATTTTAGTAACAACAAAATGGAAACAGCCTGAAGCAACTATGAAAACCAGTAAGCATCCAACATTTCACTATGAATTCTGATTTTGGTTTTTTATCCATATTTCCGTAAGCATATAAATATAAGAAATGATTAAACTTCTATTACTTCTTTTGTTTTCACAAAATACTAGAAAGCTAAACTCCATCTTTCAGAGGTATTTAAATATCATAAATTGTTCTTGCTAAAAAAGTAACCAAATAAGTTTAAAAAACCTTACACTGAAGGATACATATATTCAAAAGTCATCGTTTGTTAGCTATATTAACCATTGCCATTGTCTGTAAAATATTCTGAACAGAACTATTGGAAATAATTAGTGTTGGCATTTCTCCTTAAAATCATGCTCTAAGATCCTATTTTTCTATTTAATTCTATTTTTAAATTTTTATCTTTATTCATGAGAATAGAGCTCCTTAATTCTAAGACATCAATCATTTGCACTAACTTGCCATGGAAAGATTTCAGGGAGCTATTTTTTTTTTTTAAGAAACAAAAAGCAAAAACAAACAAAACAAATCCAAACCACCAAAACAAATCTCATAAACTTTACCTGCCCTTTCCTGCATTTAGGATGCACCGTATATGCCATTGCACTTGGTATCACAAGGAACAGGTATAAACAGGTAAGAATGTCCCTAAGTGGAGACACCTGGTAATTACCTGAGTGCTACAATGTAACATTCTTGGCAACAATATAGAAGTGAGTTCCTGCTTCAGGGATGTATTTTAGCTTCCCAGTCTAGTCTAGACACCTGGGATTTTGGGAGGGTCTCCCTCTCCCATCAAACTATATCTCTGCCTAGGTTTTCTGACCTCAACCAAAGTAGTCTCTGTGCAATCAATCACCTGCTTGACTAGGAACAAATAACTGTTACTACTAACCTATAATCAATCTAGGAATATATAATTTCTTTCTGACGCCTCCCAGAGTCCGCCATATCAGACATTTTTCTTCATCATTGAGTTGGTGAAGGTGGGGACATCTACTGATCTGTGGTGGACCTCCTGAAGGAGTAAGGCAATGAGGGTATAGATTTCCCTAAGCCTAAGACATTGTCATTTATGTCCTCCTATCATACGTGCGGCTAGCTGCTTAATTCATGCAACATCACTCTGAGCTTGGGGGTGGGGTGGTAAGATGCTGATCAGGAAATGTCATCTACATAAACCAAACTGAGAGACTTTTCAACCGTAGTGCAGGTAGAAAGCAATTCAGTCTATTAAAATTGCAAGAAGCTTTTGCCATTTTATAGCAATAAAACAGTTACAGAGAAAGGGAAAGATGATTTAAGAGGACACACTGAACAATAAATCCTAATTATGAAAAAATGTTTAATTTGCTACAGATAGTGAATTCCACCCTAGCACCGAAGCGCTTTGTGCTTTATGAGGACAGCAATGCTTAAACCAGGCCCAAGTTCAGAGAGAAAGAAAATAAAGCTTATTTTGGCTGAATCAATCCAGAAAGGCATACACAAAATATCCAAACAAAAAGCTGCTGTAAGATTCCCCCTTCCCCAGATGCATATTTTAGCATGTCTTTTGTACAAATCAACTTAATACATCCCAGAAAGAACATCACAGTAAAGCACCCACTTTAATGCATGATTGAACTGTCACAACGAAGGGGAAAAAAAACAACACCTAAATTGTTCCAGAAATATCACTATCCTCTTAATTGGGAGGTAGGGGGGAGAGATTGCTAGAAAACAATCTACTTAAATATCTATGAATCAATTCTTCCTAAAAATATATTAGGTATAAAAATTAGGTTCTATTTAGTATGCTCTTTCTTAGGCAATGGGTTCTTACCAAAAAGAGCAAAAGATTAAAAAAATAAATAACCTGCAGTGCAGTATCAATTTCTGCATGCTTCCACATTCAAGGTTGTCTTCCTTTTTTCTTAAAGATAATCATCAGAAACTCAACAGCAGCAGGTTTCTTCTCTTATATATAAAAAAGTGATTTTCTCATCTCAAATTGCTGAGTGAGGCATTTCTTTGCAATGATTTTCTTCACACACACCCCTTCTCCCCCCCCCCCCCAATTTATCAGCCTGGAGCAAACTGAAAACAAACTAGTTTCTCATTGCTTTTGGAAACTTACCATTTCTCAGGAGGTTCAGCGAGGGACCAGAGCTGAAAAAGTCACTGAATTCTTTTCATTTCTATGTTCACAGGCATTAGAGTGCTCTCCCAGCACTTAAAGCCATCTCCTTTTCTTGCAAGCCACATAAAACCTGACTTGAGGGTGTCTTTTTCTTTTAGATCAAGATTCCAGAAAACCTTTGTCTTCTAGTTTCAGCATTTCCCCCAATTCCCTTTATCCTTATTGCCAAGGAAGTCAGAATGGTTGTTTTGTTTTTATTAAGAAAAGCTGCATAGTTGTATACGCGTTACTAATTGAATTCACCCCATGTACCTGAAAAGTAGTTTTAGCCTACTTCTATTCCTGATATCACTCTCAACATATCAATGACAAAAAGCTGTTTAACCAGCCTAAAAAAACAGTGCTACCTAAAGAAGCATAAAAACATGAGCAAAACATTAATTCATAACCTCTGGTATCCATATGAGTATATATTCAACTATTCTGCCAAAAAACTCTTGAATTTTTAGAAGCCCGAGAATTGCTGGTTGAAACTCGATTCTCAATTTACAAACCTGAGAGAAAAGGTCTCAAGCTGTCCTCAATAACTGAGGGAAAATAAGCAGAATTTTCATTTTAAAATGCTTTAGAAATTTTTTTAAAACAGGCTCTGGCCACTTTAGGTCTCCTGTGAAATAGAAAAGTAGAATCCCGTAGAAGATCCGATCAGCAAGCAGGCCCTCTTGCTTCATCAATTCCAAGGCAGTGATGATAAAAATGGTCGGAGAGAAATGGCTAAATTAAAAAGGGCTTGTTCATGAGTTTGGAAGACAGGAGGGCCAAGCCTCCCAATCATTCTCATCACTGTCCTGTGACAGGAGGAGGAGATTTTATAAAGCAGCACTGACACACTCTATGGAATAGCCAATCTCAAAGGATTCTGTCATGTCCATACGAGTAGCAATCCAGGTGTGGTTCTTGAACCATGGGAGACATCTTGGGGCAAGAGATCTCCTGAATTTAAGGGGAAGTTATTGCTCCTGATTTCTCAGATTTTTTGCCCTTGGATAAAGCTGCAGCTTGTTTCAGGAGCTCTCGGTTCTTGGCCTGCAGGGAGAGAGAGAGGTGTGAATAAAATGTACATTTCAGTATGCTAAACTGTGGCTAACTTACCCTGGAGTAAGCCAAAATGGCTGGATTTGCACACTGCTAATCCATGGTTTCTTTAACATTGCTATGGTCTCTTGAATCAAATCTGGTTCCTGATGAATGAAAGCAAATATATATGTCCCAGGATAATGTTGCAGGATCCAATCTGGATCCAGAGATTTAGTCTTCTGAGTTTTTGAACTCGCGCTAGATCCCATCCTCAGGGAACTTCTCATTCTGGTGAGAGAAAGGTTTCCTGAGGATGGACTCCAGCAAAAGTCCAAAGCTCAGAAGATTAAACCTCTGGTCCTGGTGATTGACCAAATTGGATCCTGATTCCTGGTGACTGCAGGGACAAGTCCATGCTGGCTGGGGAATTCTGGGAGTTGAAGTCCACATCCTTGAGCTGCAGAGATTGGAAACACTTTCATAACATGGCATATTATAAACCACAATGGCTGGGTTCACGCAAGCCAAAACTGAGGGGGGGGGGGAAAGACAACACATTTTGGCACAGCATGATGTAGCAATCAAGTCTAATGAATTTTGTGAACACTCGTAAAAAGGCCAAATGAAACAGGTTACCTGCAACTGTTCTGTAACTTCTTTGTGAGTTTTTTCCATCTGGTTCATTTTCACCCGCATTTGGGATTCCTGGTACTGCAAGTCAGCCTTCAGTTCTGTTATCTGCAAACCAAAACAAACAAAATAGGGCTGCTGAGGTGCATTTGCACTGAAGTGATCTAATATAATGCTACATTCCCCCCTCCCCAGGAGAATAGACTAAGTCAGTTCCAGGCTGAAGAATGACAGGAGGTGGTTTTATTAACCACCTAATATATTTGGCTGGAAAACTGAAACAGGTACCTAGCTACACGGGTTCCCTTCTGCCATCTTTCACGCTGGCAGAACACAAGCCATTTCCTTGTCTCTTTTACTACTACCACCCTATTGAGAACAATGGAGTTAAACTTTTAGAATAGAATAGAATAGAATAGAACAGAACAGAATAATCTTTATTATCATTGTGTAACTCACAACGAAATTAAGTGCTGTCCACAGTGCACACCACACATAAGTAAAAGCCACAAATAAGAACATACGTTATATACACACATCCTTCACATTCTATTCACATATTGCACTTCAATGTTGCACTATACCAGTGATGGCGAACCTATGGCACGGGTGCCAGAGGCGGCATTCAGAGCCCTCTCTGTGGGCACGTGCGCCGTCACCCCAGTCCTAGGCCTTCAGCTGGGTTTTATAAAACCTTTTCGCTTTAGGCCTCCGTCGTCGTGTGCAAAAAAAAAAAAAAGGTTCAATCAATCAGTCAATTTCAAATTTTCGCGGGAAAAAAAAGATCTTGCAAAGTTGGAATTGATTGATTGAACTTTTTAGTCCCACCCAGTCTGCCGTTACCACTGCAGCCATGCCCACCGAATGGGCCACACCCACCGAATGGGCCACACCCACCCGGCACCCGACGATGCATAAGTGGGTTTTGGGTTGCAGTTTGGGCACTTGGTCTCTAAAAGATTTGCCATCACTGCACTATACAGTGGTATTTCATATGGTTACAGCTCTGGGATAAAAACTATTTTTCAGCCTATTTGTCGTTGTTTTTATTATCCTGTACCGTCTGCCAGATGGTAATAGTTCAAAAAAAGAATGTCCGGGATGAGATGAGTCTTTAAGAATATTTTGAGCTTTCCTAAGACAACGGGAACTGTACAGTTCGTCCGGGGGGGGGAGGGCAGCCAATAATCCTCTGGGCAATGGTAATGACCCTCTGGAGTGCTTTCCTATCTGCTACTGTGCAGCAAGCAAACCACACACAAATGCAATAGGTTGGAATGCTCTCTATGGAGCAACGTTAGAAGGTCACCAGCAGTTTTTCATTCAGTTGTTGTTTCCTGAAAAGTCTCAAGAAATAGGTTCTCCTTTATGATAACACCCAGAAATCTAAAGCTGGCCACCTGCTCCACACAATCTCCAAAAGAAATAATTATAAACCTAATACGTGATGACAGAAGAGTAAAAAAGGTGGAATTTGGATTGGTTTGCCTCCCAAAGGTACCTTACTTCCATTTCCCTAATCTATATTTTGGAGCGATAGAGAAAAAATAAGTCACTTTGTTATCATTTTCAGAGAGCTGAATACTGCCTCCATCCTTGGGTGGTGTATCTGTGAAATAAGTGCATATACATGGAGTTCACAGTATTTGAGCACACACACAAAAAAGTTAACAAGTAACAAGAGATAAAGAAATGGCTACATTGATGTTGCATGTGTATTTTGTTATAATAAATAATTTTTCAAATAAATAAAATATACCAGCACTGGAGTCACATCCTACTAAATGTCCAGTGAAATAATGGCACTATTTTTAAAAAAAAAAAAGGAGAGGGAGAGGGAGAAGAAAACCTCAGAAAAATCATATATTATCTTCTATTGGATATTGGTGACTATCAGCAGTATTTGTTACTTTGGGTTACTGTCCAAAAGAAGGACATTGCTTGCTTTTTTTTTTTTTTTGCCAAACCATGCAGATATATCTTTCAGCCAGAATATGTGTCATTTTTGAGTGCTGCATCTCCCATAACTCTAAACCCCTTTATGGATTGGTGCCTGGTAATCTGTAGGACCATATAATCCTAGCTCAAGTCAGCCTGATACTTCATGCTGGGACAAGCAGCTGGTTGTCCCCATTTTGGGAAGGATTTTTGGGGGGTGGATGCAGGAATAGCCCAGAAGTGTTGTTTTTCCGTGATGGGGCAGGACCTCTGGAATCATCACCCACTGGAGATTCGTCTATCTCCAATATTATCTTCCAGAAAAAGCTGAAGATACAACTTTTCTGAGAAGCTTTTAGGGCCTGAAGCTATGCATTACGTTTGGGGTTTGTGATTGCAGTGCGAGATAGACAGACAGACAGAAAGACAGATCAGGAATTTTTGTGGTGTATTATATGTCCTAAATATTCTTATTTATTTTTGAATGTTATTAACAATTTCTTCATCTTTTCCATACTATGGAGGACCATCTCATTTTGTCCATGTTCAAAATGAGATAGTTTTGGTCATCTTTTGCAACCCGAAATTTCAAAGGTTTCTATTTCCCTGATTGTCATTTTGGTCCCTGTCCATATTTTTACCCCATAGAAGAGAAAAAATACAAACCAGTGCTTTACTTATCTACCAATAAATTCCAGCTTTAAACCTCAAACAAGATTACTTATCTTGCCTGCTCAATCCTATTCTTTTTTCCATGCCGTGATCTCATCGATCATTCCAATCAGCTAATTCAAAGTGATGATTTAAGAGGAAACAGGGAAAAAATAAAATCAACTTCAAATGAAGCTAGACTCCTGGTAGATTTATGGACAAGCCCCGTATTGTTTTCTTGGCAACAATGTAGAATAGTTTAAAAGATACAATAGTAATAAAAATGATAGAAAAAAGGAAATAAAGACATCAAAGGAGAGTTCCCCTCCCAGAAACGTGCCCTCCTGGGTTTCAAGCCTGGCACCAACCATGATTCTAGGGCCGGGTGAGGGTGTGGCTGTTGTCGTTCATGAGTCACTAGTGGCCACTGGCCCCGAGAGATTGCGGGATGTGAGACCTTCTTTGTGAGGTTGGGTCATAGGGATCAGTGGGGATTGCTGCTCACTTACCTTCCTCCCTGCACTGAAGCAGCATCCCTGCCTGTGTTCCTGGGACTGTGACTGGGCAAGCAGTGGAGTTCCCCAGGCTTATAGTTCTGGGACTTAAATCTGCCTTCTCTGGGCCTGGGATCTGAGGTAGTGCAGGAGTTCATGGCCACTATAGACCTCCAACACCTCTGTTGTGCAAGCTGCACTGGTTCCAAATTTTTTTCTGGGTGGAATTCAAGGTGTTGGCTATTACTTTTAAACCCTACATGGCAGAGAGCCAGGTTATCTGCAGGATTGCCTCTCTCTAAGGACATTCATCTGTCTTATCAGGTCAAATAGGATGGGCATGCTTCTATTCCCTTCCCTTAAATGTTGCCGTCTTACGGGGTTTAGGAAGTGTGATTTTTCTCTGATAGTCCCTGTCCTAAAGAACACCTTTCTCCTGAATTTCGGCAGCCCCCCCACAGTCCTAGTCATCCAAGTGTGGAACAGTGTGAGACTGATTAGTGATGGAATGCATGTGAAAATTTAACTTTGGTGCTAGATTTTTAATGTTTATCATTTTAATGATAGATAGATAGATAGATAGATAGATAGATAGATAGATAGATAGATAGACAGACAGACAGACAGACAGACAGACAGACAGACAGACAGACAGACAGACGGATAAGTTGACGTTTTAATTGCTGGTTGGGAAGGAGGCTGTATGTTTTAAAAAATACTGAGAAAAAGAAATGAATGGATTATTTTTCTTTGCTTTTCTCAGATCAATGAGTATGAAGTTATGCTCAACAGAGCCAATACTTCATAGATCACTTTCAAATGCAAACCCTGAAAAGACAGCATGGGTTCACCCCCATAGCAGTTCTGGGCTTACAGCAGTGTTTCTCGGCCTTTGCAACTTTAAGATGTCTGGACTTCAGCTCTCAGAATTCCCCAGTCAGCAGCATAGCTGGGTTATAGTTGCTAAAGTTGAGAAACACTGGCTTAGAGTCTCATTAAGGTGTTAGATCCTGACCCCTCCTCTTCAAGC
Organism: Protobothrops mucrosquamatus; assembly: GCF_001527695.2. Classification (NCBI taxonomy): domain Eukaryota; kingdom Metazoa; phylum Chordata; class Lepidosauria; order Squamata; family Viperidae; genus Protobothrops; species Protobothrops mucrosquamatus. Next base: position 254,078 of record NW_015386722.1, read on the forward strand.
AACACTGGGTGAACAATGCATTGAGCAATACAGGAGAGTCTGCTGTGAAACAAAGGGTCCCTTCAAGGAGTTTCAAGGTGTTACCTTTTTTTCTTTCTCTAGGATCATCTGATCCTTCTGGTGCAGCATTTTCTTCAAAGTGGCAACTTCTTCCTTCAGCTGGGCTATGATGACAAAATGATCGGTGCCAGGGGAATCCAAGGCAAGGTCTGGAGAAAAACTGTAGATCATCGGAGTGACTTCACTGTGCTCACTACTACATCCCAATAGCCATTGCAGAGGATCCATGGATAAGAAAGGGTTGGACACATAAATCTATAAGCTTGGAAAGCAACTCTGGTTGCCATCCATCACTGGGTTTTAATGCGTTTCATAGGGCATAACTTCCATACTTCTTATTCAATTGCCTCAGGTTGCCTTATTAAAACAACAACACCACCACAAATGAGTTTTGCTGGTCATGCCCATGTATGGTATCTGGTACAACCTTTTATTTCAACATCTGCTTTGAATGTAGAGAATTCTCTTCTCTTCTTAGCCATTGCTTCTGCAAAGCAAAACTGTGTTTTGCATTTCTGTAACATGAGGTTATACTTCAGTAACACACAGTGAGCTGCTGCAGCCCTAACAGTCTAACAACATAATCCTGAAACTTGATGATTTTCACAAGACTTCATAAACAGGCATACTAAAAGATGCAGTACAGTTTCTGATAAGGATTAAAAGTGGTTTAATCATCTTCAGAGAGCAAGGACAGTATTACAGCAGAGATCAGAAACTGGAGGCACCAAATTCTCTCCAGACAAAGAAGGGAATGTGAAATAACCCATTTGATCCCTGGACAAATGCTCCTATAAGTTAACTGTAAAACTGAAAGTTTTTGCAGTTTGCTTGCTCATTGCGAGGTATGGGATTCCATCTACGTTCACAGCTATGGTACAACCAATATGGACAAAACAACCAGTCAACCTGCATTTCTTAATCAAATTTTGATATATTTATTGTACAGTGTGAGAGAGATTCCCTTTCACAACACATAAGTATTATCTTGGTAAGTATTTGATTTTTGGCAGACAGCTTAACAAGGGATGATATAAGTAACTTTAAATTGGATGAAGGGGAAAGTTATTTGCAAAAGATTAATTTTTCTACGAAACTGCATTGCCAAAATCCTATCTGGATTAAACAATTGACTCAGACCTTCTGTGGGAATGCTTCTTGCTTTTCACTAAAAGACTCCCGATAACTGGTCGAATTTACAAAACAAACTATGAAGATAATTTGAGTAGACTGAGTACTAGATGGTAACCTTGGAGATGCAAATATGACGTGTGTCTACAATTACAGCTTTAAACAAGAGTCAATGAAGTTTGTGTTGATCTTCTCTTCTGTTTAGCATTTTCATTTTTAAGTAAGAATATAGAAGAGCAGGCACAGCTGGGGGTGGAATTAAACAAGTCATTAGCCTAGAATCATTACCTTCTCACAAATGGTCTAGCCCGACCTCTCTTGAATTCTGTTAACTCTTATCTGGCACCCAATTTAGTATTGAACTTCAGTTGATTAGATTATTCTTATGTATAGGATTGAGTAATACATCTTCTGAACTGCAATTTAACCTATGGTCCTAATTCTTTGTGCTTAACATATGGGCTGCAAGATTAGAGTAGAAGAGTTTCCTTGGAACAGCTGGTCAAGAAAGATGATAAAACAATTTAAATTTACTTCAGAAAATGCTTGATTGATTGATCAATTAAGAACTAAATTGGCCCAGTCACTTGAATTCAGATTAATAGTCCCTGAAAAAAAATGGATGAAAGGCTCGATAAGATGGAAAATTCTATAAAACAAATGTCTGAATATATAAAACAAGTTAACCTGGCTATGTTTTCTAAAGCTGAGATGTTACCAAAGACTTTTTCTGATCACAATCCTGTGAGTTTGGTTGATAAAAGGATATCTACTTCTTTCAGATGGAAATTAAAAAGAAGCTATTACAAAAATAGTAGAAGATTGCAGGTAGAAAGTTTTTATAAACAACTTAAATAAAGTTATTAATTTAAGAATGATTTGGGATACAAGAAAACTTTCATCACAAATTATTTCACTAATCTTAAAAAGATCCAAGAGAAAACAGGCTATTTTGGATGTGATAAAAAGAAAAGAGAATTTGCCAGAGAACTTAAGCATTGCACATCAAATCAAACTTTTAAAGCAACAATTATCAATGTTAACAGCAAGAGAAATGGAAATAAAAATGAGCTATGCAAAGCAAAAGAATTTTGAATTGGCAAATAAACCAGGGAAATGGCTAGCATGTAAACTAAGAAAAGAGAAAGAAAAGGAAATGATTCTGAAACTTGAAGAAAGAGATACTGTATTAATGGACAATGCAGTTATATATAAAAAACATTTCCTCACTATTATTCTAATTTGTGTGAAGGACATGATATTTCTTTGGAAAATAGATGAATACTTGGAAAACAAAGATTTAGCAAGGCTTACAGAGAAGCAAAAACAGGTTATGTTCCCATAAAAATAAGTTTCTGAAGTCATAAAAAAGATTAATCCAGGAAAAGTACTAGGACCAGATGGATTATCAGATTCCTATTGCAAATCCTCTGAGGATGAACTTTTACCACCCCTCCAAAACATACATTCTATTTTACAGGGAGGAAAGATGCCAAAGACGTGGAAAGAGGCTAATGTAGCATTAATCCGTAAAGAGGGGCAAGATCTAAGTCTAATAAGAAATTATAGACCACTGTCATTACGAATAAAGATTATAAGTTGTTAACAATGATTTTAGCAAATGGACTCAAATTTTTTTTTTTAAAAAAATATATTTTATTAATTTTTTACAATCACAATCTTTAATGCGTCATGAACAGTGTGTTGTCTGGGTTCGTATATTCAAAACAATCAATAACAATTAATTTCTACAATTACTCAATATGTTAGTTGGTAATATATTTCTTGATCCTCTCTTCTTCCAATAATATATAATATAAAATTAGTATAATATTTCTAGAATATATGAAATGTTAAAACATTGAGATGGTGTATTTAAATGAAAAGTTTGGATATTTAAAAGTAATTAATTTTGAGAAAAGTATGACTGATAAGAGTGGTCTGAATACTGAGGGGAAACTAAGCTTTAATAAAAAGTTTGAACAGGACATATAATGACTTTAAGATGATTTTTATAAATATAATGGAAACATAAGCTGATTAAAAAGATGTTATATGTTGAAATTATAGGCATAAATACAAAAAATGTTTATATTCAACTTGATATGTACTGAAAATATTAAGAACTATATCTGTTTAATGTAGTCAAAAATAATTTCTTTATATAATTCTTTTTGTTACTTCTTTGTATACATTATTCTCTTTTTTCTGCATTTTTGACTTTCTTCTTTTTTCTTTCTTTACTTTCTTTTTTATCTTAAATATTACTTTTTCTTAGTTTTTGTTTGTTGTTTAAAATTCTAATAAAATAGTTGTTGTTTTTCCTACATACAAATATTTAACTTTCCAAAATTTCTGATTCTTTTCATCAGTTGGATTACTCTGCTTGTATGCATAGTAATAGTCCTGTGCCACATCACCAAATAGATCAGGCACTTTCTATTTTGAATTTTTCTGCATTATTTAATTGTAGACTCCAGAATTTCTGTGAGACAACAAGGATAACTCTAAATCTATATCAGCCTCCCTCAACCTAGTACCTTCATTAGAAATGTGAGTTTCCAGAGAAATGTGAATCAGAAAATTTTCCAGAGAATGATTCAAGTATGATTCAAATTAGGATATAGGTAGTCCCCGATCTACAACACTTTATTTAGTGACTGTTTGAAGTTACAACAGCACTGAAAAAAGTGACTTATGACCATTTTTTACACTTACAACCTTTGTAGCATCTCCATCATCATGTGATCAAAATTCAGATGCTTGGCAACTGGTTCATATTTATGACCGTTGTTGTGTCCCAAGGTCATGTGATCACCTTCTGACAAGCAAAGTCAATAGGGAAGCCAGATTCACTTAACAACCATGTTACTAATTTAACAACTACAGTGATTCAGTTAACAAATGTGACAAGAAAAGTCATAAAATGGGGCAAAACTCATTTAACAAATTTCTCACTTAACAACATAGATTTTGGGCTCAATTGTGGTTGTAAGTCAAGGATTACCTGTATTTATCTCCTTTTTTACCCATAGTCTGTACAAGTATTGACCACATTATTAGATTAAAAATAAACATGCCCTCGTTTTATGAGATTTGAACATTACATATTTGTAGAAAATGCTTTGATGTACGGATAAAAATATTTTTACTGGAATGCTGAAAATTCTACCAGGCAATAAACAATAGAACAATACACGAGTGCAATATAGTTCTAGTGTTTTTGTTTTTGTTTTAGAACAGTGACCTGAAAAGCAATTCTGAGCCTGTCAACTTTATCTGAAGTAGAAAATGTCCTTACACTCACAGTAAACATAGCAGGATTACAGCTAGGTAACATAAACTGTAGCTACAAGTATATAGCCCTTGCTTGTTGGCTATTTCAGACTTGCACATAAAGCCCCTAAAAATTACTACTCCTTGGGACATTATGAGAAGCTAGCAAAGGAGGAAGACAGAGCTCTACTTACACAGCCCAAGGAAATTCAAAATGCTATGATGAAGGGGATTGCAACAGTCAATGTGGTTTCTCTGCAGGCAGCAAAGAAATGTAGAACAGCCATTTTCTTGCTACTCTGGTCTCTCTTGTTAATGCCTTATTGTCTATAGATATCAGAGAAGTGCATGTAGTCCTCAACTTACAACCATCCATTTAGTGATTCTTCAATGTTACAATGGCACTGAAAAAAAATATGACTGGGTGTTCCTCGCACTTATGACAATTGCTACATCCCCACAGTCACATGATCAAAACTCAGGCACTAAGCAACTGGCATGTTTTTATGACGGCTGCAGCATCCTGGGATCATGGGATTGCTACCAGCTGCCTTCCAACAAGCAATGTCAATGGGGGAAGTAGGATTCACTTAATGAGTGCTTGATTCACTTAACTGCAGTGATTCACTTAAAAAATGTGGCAAAAAGTGTTGTAAAATTGGGCATAACTCCCTTAACAACCACTCTGCTTAGCAACAGAAATTCTGGTCCCAATTATGGTGTAAGTCAAGGACTACCTGTATTTAAAAACAAGGCGGGACTCTTTTGCTTAAATGAAGGCCTAGCCACCTTCCAAATTTGCCCATCTGATGCAAATCTGATGCAATTTCCTGCTGTATTTACCTCAATATCAGAGACAGAACTGGGGCAGAAATCTTGCACACCCGGGTGCAAGAATAGTTGCAGTCAGATTACTGCCGACTCAACTTTGCTTGACTGCAAGCCAGTACAGGTATCCTCGACTTATAACTGTTCACTTAGTGTCCGTTCAAAGTTACAATGGCACTGAAAAAAGTGACTTATGACTGTTTTTCACTGTTATGACCTTTGCAGCGTTCCCATAGTCATGTGATCAAAATTCAGGTGCTTGACAACTGGTTCATGTTTTTTTACCATTGCTGTGTCCCAAGGTCATATGATCACCTTTTGCGACCTTCTGACAAGCAAAGTCAATGGGGAAGCCAGATTCATTTAACAACTGTGTTACTAACTTATCAACTGCAATGATTCACTTAACAACTGAGACAAAAAAGTCATAAAATGGGGCAAAACTCACTTAACAAATGTCTCACTTAACAACAAAAAATTGTGTTCATAAGTCAAGGACTACCTGTAATTTCTTTCTCGCAGTTTATGCCTGCCCCCCAGTGGCTATGTATGAACACTGCAAGAACTTCTAATTAAATTTATTTATGAATATATTAGATTTTTATCCTGCCTTTATTATTTTAACTCAAGCTAGTGAACACACATAATATTCCTCCCTCCTCTTATTTTCCCCATAACAACAACCCTGTGAGGTGAGAGAGTGACTGGCCAAAAGTCACCCAGCCAGCTTTCCTGCTTAGAACTAGAACTCAAGAATCTTCTGCTTTCTAGCCTGATGCTTTAACCACTAGGCTAAACCGGTTCTCATTTCCAAAACTCCCCAAAAAGTATTCTAGAAGTTGTAGGGATATTAATAAGGTTGAAAAATTCAGATGCTGCGAAACATTAAGAGGTGCCTCTATAATTTAATAGAGGTTTAAAATACTTTCGTTTTAGATAATTTGGATTATCAGTTGGTACCCAGAAACTATATTTGCTTAAATAAACTGAAGAATATTAGGGGTTAGCTGCAATCTGATTATATCATCAACTAGCAACCACATAGATTTTCTCCAAGATGATCTATCCCTAATTTATTTTTTCATGTCCCCCAACATGCACTCATTGCCTCTGTAACTGAGTCCATCCACCTTGCTCTTCTTTTCCCTCTTTCCGTTTTTCCTAGCATTACAGCTTTCTCTAGAGCAGGGGTGTCAAACTCGCCACGTCACGTGACATGTCACAACATATCATGGCTTTTTTTCCATTGCCGGCAATGGGGTGGACACGGTTTTGCCATGATGCATCTAGCCTGTGGGCCGGCAGTTTGACACCCTTGCTCTAAAGAGTTGGTCTTCATATAATGGGTCCAAAGTAGGATAATTTGAACCTGATCATTTGTGCCTAAATGCAAATCTGCAAACTTGCAATTGAATATGGTACAGTGTCTTAGAAAGCCCTTCATTCAATTCTTGCACTGAAATATCTATTTTTGGTGGCCACAGGGAACGTTTCCCCAATCAGACATTTTTCAGATATGTTGTGACTATAACACCAAAGCCTCCTCAGGCAGACTTCAGGCCTGATAAAGAAGAATTCCATAGAGAGCAGCTTTGCTTCCTCAGCCTGCATCCTTGCTCTGCAATTTATAGATAACAATACTAGACTACTCGGGGGGGGGGGGGGTTAATTTAACAATTACATATAGTCCTTCTTACTGACTGCCTCAGTAAGTTATGATAGTGTTAAAAAGTAGTTTTGTGAGTAATCCTTTCATTTACAACCACTGCAACATCCCCTGATCAGATGATTGTCATTTGTGTGCTCTGCAACCGGCTTGCAACAAGCAGAGTTAATAGAGAAGGAGAAAATAAAATCATAAGTTGTGGTCATGTGGTGTTTCGCTTAGCCTAAGTGAGTAAGTCCTTCATGGCCATATGATGTTCTGCTTAGCAAGTGTGATGTTTAGCAATGGAATAACTGCTCCTAATTGTGGACATTAAATGAGAACTACCTGTGCTGACTTGATATAAATGGAATAATTTGAATACTTGAACTACAATATTCAGAGTAAAATAAACATTACATCAATATGCACAGTTGTTACATAAATAGTAAATGAAGAAGACTGAAATCATGAACAATGGGGAGAACACACTGCATTAATTTTTTCTGCATCATAGGTCTATTAAAAACCGTATCTTTAAATTGTTCGCAAGCTAATGAAAGCCTTCATATGTAGAGGCAAAGAGCAGCTCTGCAGGAGACATATGAGTGAAACTGTGGCATTAATTGGGGGGGGGGGGTTGTGAGTTGGGGAAGGAGAAACAGATGTCTTTATCTTCCTTTTCAGAATGACCCAGAATTCATTTTGAGGAACTTCTACTTTTAATCTCTAAACACAAAACGGGTACCTTTCTTTCCTTTCTTATTTAAGCAAAGACAAATCCAATATCCTTTTAAGTAGCTTACCTGTCCCCATTGGCTGATATGGCATCAAACTTGGTTTTTTTCTTTGGGAGTTCATTCTGAATAGAAGATGTAGATAAGGTTTTCTGGCTGCAAAAAGAGCACAGAGGAAAAATTAACCACAGCCTGGAAACTGGCCAATTCTAAACCACAATTTTAGAATTTTCAGCCATTGTCAATAAAGGAGAATGTTTGTAGCTCAGCGTTGAACTGTGGGGTCCTTGGTGTTCTCAGAACTTGGCTGTTTTCTTGCAGACATTTCATTACCCAAACTAGGTAACCTCATCAGTGCTAGGGGGAAGCTGGCAGGAGGTCACAAATGGTGATCATGTGATGTCATATCTAACAACAACACAGTATTCGCTTATACAAACTGTCACAATTGTCCAAAGTCGGCACCGTCATACTATGTTGTACTTTATAACCACGTCATTTAGCAGTGGAGTTTGCAGTACCAATTACCATTGTTAAATGAAGACTAGCTATACTTCAGCAAACCTTGGCTTAGCGTACGTCAACAAGATTATTGAATCAAATAAACTCCGAACAGCTAGAAAACCGGGTGCAAAGCAAAGATACCTATTATAGTGGCTTCCACAGTTAAGTCGGTCATATTGCTCCTTTTCCAGCAAGCTTGTCCGAGAGGAGGAGTTTAAATGCTTACGCTGTTCTTTGGTTTTCTGCAGCACTCGCTTATAGGAGAGTGTGCAAAGCCAGCAGAGTAACTTCCCATCTACCTGAAAAGAAAAAGAAAACAACAGAGAAATAGGATTTTATTAATGGATTTGGTTAATAGATTAATGTGCAGATAGGAACCAAGCTGCATATTATAGTATCATGTTGTATATAACGTTGCTTACAGCTTAGAAATGTGCATCAAAAGATCATTTCAGAGAAAACATGAATGCAAACTTTAATGTGGTTTAATAGCAACTGAAAAATGTTGCCAAAATAAGGATGGAAGATGTATGTGAACCCAAAAGGAATGAAAAACAGGCTCATCCATCTCTTCCAATAAAAATCAAACCATTCGGAAACCCAGTGAAATAAAAAAAAATCTGCTGTTTAATACATACCAACCCTTCAATTCCTTCCTAATGAAAATGCTATTTATTCAATTCACACTTGATTGGGAAGAAAAGTCAATGCTTAACTTACACAGGGTCCCCCCCTCTAAAACCTATAAAATTTATTATTCATGGTTTCAGTGCTGTCCTAATGGCTAAGATGCAGCTAGAAAAAATGGCTAACACCAAAGTCAGCTGCTGCCTGGATCCTGGTAGGTACAATAAATGACTATGCGGTTCAAGTCTACAGATAATAAAGAATCCTTTCTGTACAGGTAGTCCTTGACCTATGACCACAACTGAGCCCAAAATTTATCTTGCTAAGTGAAACATCTGAATTTTGCCCCATTATACGACCTTTTTTGCCACAGTTGTTAAGTGAATTGCTGCAGTTAATTACACGGTTGTTAAGTGAATCTAGCTTCCCCATTGACTTTGCTTGTCAGGTCACAAAAGGTGATCACATGACCCAGGACACTGCAACTGTCATAAATATGAGTCAGTTGCCAAGTGTTTGAATTTGAATCATGTGACCGTGGGGATGCTGCAATGGTCATACGTGCGAAAAACAGTCATAAGTTACTTTTTTTTAATTTTGAACGGTCATTAAATGAAATGTTAAGTCGAGGACTACCTGTACTGGACATACATAGATACTCACTTTTTTCCTATCATCCTTCCTGTCGAAGGCACACTGTTGCTTACACTGTTCGCATGAATGGGGCGGCCCATATTTCTTCTCTGAGTTCGTACACCGCTGGCACTTGTTGCCAATAAATGCTGCAATTATGTTGCAGTACTGGCATGGCTTTGGCTTAAATAATAAAGAAGATGAAACAGCAAGGGGATTAGCATCACTTTGGAATATATAAGCAGTCATCTCCCATCTGCTCAAATGCTCCTAACAACGCATTTCAAGCTTTTTTCAATGAAATAATTGAGAAAAAGTGGAGGGGGGGGGAGAAAACTGATAATGCCACAAGTATTTAACTTTTTCTATAATTGCTACTCTTCTTTGATGAACCATGGAAAATAATCCTCTTACAAACTGAAACAGTATTATAGCCCTTGCACAGCTTAATTTTTTTAGTCTTATTTTCCGCTAAATTGTTTTAAACTTACAAAGCAAGAATGCATGTTTTAAGATCTTTAGGCAATTGAAATGTAACAAATGTACTTAAGAATGTAACTTTAACTAACACTCAAATGCCTTAAGCTGGTTACATGAAGACATTCTTTGTGACAACTTCATTGTTTATCAGGCACTAGGCCAGTGATGGAAAACATGTATCAGCGGCCAATAATTCTGAGCATTTATCACTACATGCTACATGAGCTATAGTGGTTTATCAGAAATCAGTAAGTGTTCTACTATCACCGTCTTTTTCAATTTCAGCAATTTTAAGATATGTGGAGTTCAACTCCCAGGATTCCACAGCCAGCATTCTGCTTAGGAGAATCCGGAGAGTTGAAGTCTGTACATCTTAAAGTAGCTGAGGTTGATTATCAGACTATTACCCCATCTCAGCTAATCCTTTAATTGTTGGGAGTTGGGCAGCATACAAATTTAATAGCTATTTATAATACTCATTTCTATGAATTACTTTCTTTTTCTGCTATTGTTTTATTACTACTTTTATTTATGATGATTTTATATCATCGGTAGCCGCTCCAAATTGCTGAGGGGAGAAAAGATTGTTGATACATACCGTCCCATAAAGTTTCACATTCTGAGCACACTTCTTGCATATTGTATTGGTTTTACTAGCAAAAGAAAAAACAAGAGTATAAAAAAATGAAATCAGATAATGTGGCTTGGGGCCATGCAGCTATTCAGATTCAGTCTCCAAAGGATGTTTTAAGACATACAGGAGTGCAAGTTGCTGAATTGCTTCAAAGCCTCCATTTACAGATAGTCCTTGACTTACAACCTATTCATTTAGTGACCTGTTGGAGTTACAGCAGGATTGAAATGAAAAAAATGACAACCAGTGCTCTGCTTATGTCTACTGCAGCATCCCCCAAGGTCACATGATCACTATTTGGGCACTTGGCAAACGGCACATATTTACGAAGGTTACAGTGTCCCGGGCTCAAGTGATTGAGACTTGTGACCTTTCCAGTCATCCTCCTGCAAGCAAAGTTAATGTTGGAAGCAGGATTTGCTAACAACCTCCTAATTCACTTAACAGGCAAGTTATAATATCAAGCGTGACTTACTTAACACCCATCTTGCTTAGCAATGGAAATTCTGATCCCAACTGTGGTTATAAGTCAAGGACTAGCTACCTTTACAAATTACTGTAACCTTGCTGACTGCCATTTTAATTCCCTTCTGGCCAAAAACTGGGGTCCAAGTCAGAATAGCAATTTGGCATATTGAATGTGCAGAACTGCCATAAAAACCCATCTGACTTCATTGTGGATACAGCAGTACACATGGTAATCCCAATCCTGCAGTTACTGCCAATACTAGTAGCACATTTGCATAAAGTTAGAGCTGGCACTAACAATATCCCAGGGAGTTACTAGTGGAAGTGATGAGTTGTTCTATATGTTACAGCTGCAATGGGGAAGAAAGGATTTTGATTTTATTTTTTCGTAACAGTTTTTTCATAACAGCTAGTGCAAAATATCTGTTCTCCTGTCTGGCTGAACATCAACAAGTCATTAACAAACATTTTGAACTATTTACTGGTATTCAAAATATGTTGGAAATAAAAGAACAGAACACTGTGAAAAGTTTTTGTGTGGACAACATCAGTCATTCTATGTTGCTACTTCTTAATAATTTATCATATGCAACATTTACCTCTCCTGCTGGAATTCAGTTCTACAGTAGGTACATTTAACAATCGGGTGTGCAATTCGACATTCCTGAAGAAGAAAGGATGTGTTAAAAGAGTTGAAATGCATACAAACTCCAGAAAAAAGCATCAGCGGAACCATACGTAATGTCCCAGACATGTAAAAGCAATGGATTGCTTGAATTCAATTTTTATTAAGAGTAATAAAAGTGAAATTTATGGTTTTTATACAGCTGCTCTTGATCATAATCAATACCTTAGAAGAAACCATTGACATTTAATATAAACTTCACTAGGAATCATGTAGCACAGAAAGCTGCATCAAACTCTAAACAAGAGTACAAAACACAAGCAAATCACTATAGCAACATAATGTAATAATATCCAATGCAATTTAATGGTTCACTTAAAAACCTAACTCTTGTTTTGCCCAGAAAGATTCTGAAATAGTAATCTTCCCTCTAATCAACATTATTTTTCTCCATCCTTAAATTGCCCTCCTGGAGCCTTTTCTCCTCCAGTTTAATTTAGTCCAGAACAACAGACGTTATTGTTTTTCTTAACTCTTATCTAACTGGTTTCAAACTCTGCAGGATACTTATCCACAATATTAATTTTATTGCCTAGGTCTTATTACTGTATAGACTTTATTGTACACCAGTTTCAAACTGGAACAATTTAGTAAAAGAATGGTATATAAGAGGTAATAACTTACAATGACTATACCCCAAATCTAATTTAACAAGCACCATTCAGAATTTATGTTGCTAGACACACAACTTAATTAAATCAGTAGCTAATGAACAATAAATGCCTGAAGGAGGAATAGCTAAAACTGTTAAATGGTTATAGGGTTAAAACCACAATGCATCTGTTTACTCAATTCCAAATTACTTTTCCAAGGTACATTTCTCATCATCCATGGCCCAAAGAATAAATTTTCCTTAGAAATAAGTAGTTAAAATCAGTGGAATTTACTCCCAGGTAAATACAGACTTTTGAATTCTGAGGTCCATTTTGTCACTAGTAAGTTATATTGCTATTTAGCACAATTAAGGTTTTTTTTAAAAAATCTATCTTCCTGATTATTATATGGGCACAATGATGATCAGATGGCTCTAGAGAACTGAGGCACTGGCCTTAGTTTCATGACACACATCTTTTCCTTTTCAATACATTTCCCTCCTAGGAAATATGAAACCTGGAGAACCAGTACAGCACAGTAGTCATATGAAGCTGATTTCATATATTATTAAATCATGCTTTCATTAACCAGGATTTGTTGAATCAACTATAATTAGCTAGATGTGTACACTACAAATTTGCAAACCATTAGGACTGGTTGACAAGAAATGTTAAACTTAAGATAAATCACAGTACAGTTCCATACAGTTTTCCTAAACCTGGTGCCCTCTAGATATGCTGGATTTCAGCTCTCCAAAATGTAAGCAGCATGTACAAGGGAAGGGCAGTGGTGGTGAAGGCTGATGTGAGGCAAGTCACATTATCCAACCATAGAGGCTTAGACTGCAGTCTCCACTCACTGGTGGTGTTTACACAACACACTGAACCATGTCATAATAACTAGTTCAAATGAAGAGTTGTATTAATCTATGTCAGGGGTGTCAAACTGCGCCCACCCCAGGTCCAGCAAGGGGAAAAAAAGTTGTGACACGTCATGTGTCACGGCGAGTTTGACACTCCTGGGTCTACGTGGTGAAAAAAAATATCAGAAGGAATCAGTAGCACTTTTTCCGATTTAAACATTTTATGTAAAGATAAAAGCTTTCATGAGTCGCAGCCTTCATCAAATGCAGCTCCCAAAAGCTTCTGCCTTTTAATAAAATCTGTTACTGTATCAGAAAAGATGTTACCAGACTCCTGATTTTCAGGTCAGACACAATACACTGATACAATGTATTAAATTTGATTAGTGTTATTGATTTTTCAGCATTTAGTATCCTGTGCAAACCAAAACAGGATTAAATCAACAACAAGGTTAAATACATTGCTGTAAACATCACTACTCTGAATTTCGGAGCTGGAACTGAAATAATCATATTCCTCTTGTGTGGATGAAATGGGGCAAACCTCATTTGCATTCCTCTGATTGACTATGTTTTAATGCAATTGGCTGAGGGTGAATCAAAATTTGTCTGATTTCTTGAGCAGGCAGGAAATACATACATACATATGCCCTTACACAAGTATTTTGTCCTTCCTTCAGCAATCCCAATTATTATATTTTTCTCCTGCCTTTGCTGAAGAGACAGGCGAGGATGCCGGCCTAGAAACCAGGAGTTCTAGTCCTGAAATGAAAGCTAGCTGGCAGACTTTGGGCCAGACCCTTTGAGCTCAGCCTACCTCACAGGACTGTTGTTGTGAAGAATACAAGAGGTGTCAGGCATGTTCGTTGCCTTGAGGTTTTTTTATATATATATAGGTACACCGTAAAAAAAGGCGGGATAGTAAACTCAAGATGGCGACATACCCGATACTCCTGATCCTAGTTTGCCCAGAACAACAACCCTGTGAGGGGAGCTGGGTTGAGAGAGAGGGACTGGCCTAAAGTCACCTCTTCGGAGACCTATTTTTGCCTAAGTACCGCAACAACAACCCTGTGAAGGAGGCCACAGCGCTGTTTTGTTTGAAAATTCAAGGCGGCCATGGGCAGCACAGCCCCTCGTGAGCCCTCAGCCTCACTCCGGAGGCAGTAAGGACGGATTCCGGGGGAGGGAAAGGGGGGAATCGAAGCTAGATTCAAATTCATAGCTTCCGCTTACAAACCGACGCCACTTCCCCTCACCCGGCTCACCCTTCGGCTTCTCCCGATCCCACACCCGGCCCTGACCTTACAGAGCTGCTGCCCCTGACTGAGCGCCTCGAAGGAGAACCGCTGGTGGCACTTGGTACAAGCGTAAAGCGCCGCCATTCCGCCGCCCGCCCCGACAAGAGTAGCCTTCACCCAACCCGACGCAGTCTTCCTTTCCTCCTCTCGACCTCATTGGCCAGCGCCGACGCCATTCAGCAATTGGGAGGCGGGCGCTTTGGCCCTATCTTGAGGCCCATTGGGTCTCCGCAGACGTCACTCAGAAGGGGGAGGCGGGGTGGCTTTGTTTGTTTGGGGAAGCGGCAAGAGAGAAGCGGGGCTGCGCTCAGACGTCACCAGAGGGCGCCATCCGAGGTGGACGTAATAAGCCGCGCGACGTTTCGTTAACCATAGAGAGCAAGGAAGAAGTGAGGCTAGAGTGCCTCCAGCCTGGTTCTAAGCGAGGTGCCAGAAGAACGGGGGAATTTCTGCCTCGAAAGGACCAAATTGTGTGTTGCATCGAAAGAGGCAGCGCGGACTGGGCCGTGTCCACGCTTCGGCTGGGCTGTCAGCCGAATATGTACCGTCATCTCTCCGGGGGGGGGGGGGACACCAAGTCTTGGCTAGCAAATGGACGTGCCTTTCTTCTGACCCTAAATCTCGGACTGACCAAAATGGGGACACTGTGCGGCAAGCAGAAGTAGCAGCAGCGTCACCTTTCCCCCCTGCCTTCTTCTTGCTCCTTCCGTGTTTAGGGCGTGCAGAAAGCGAGGCTTAGAATCGTCATGGAAGGGACCTTAGAGATCCTCCGAATTGAGCCTCATAATCACGGAGGATGCCAACACTCGGTTTCTGCATCCTCTCCTGTAAGAGAAATGCTTTCGTGGATGCAGCTACTAAAGAAAGTTTGACCTATGTGTAATATAATTTTAGAGACTACCGGTATGCTTTTCACTCAGAGGGCCAATTTGGTATAGTAGTTAAGATGCTAGGCTAGAAATCGATCAAACTACACTGTTTATATTCAATATTTCTAATTTTCTGAGTTGTACAAACATATTTGCTAAACAGGTAGTTGGTTTTGTCCCTTAACATATCATTTGAACATAGTCACTTATTGCAAAACAAATTCAATCATAAACTCCAGATGTTAAGGTCAAATGTTTTGATCTTATGTTGTAAGCTACATATTTCTTAAGAAATAGAAAACAGAAGAGAGATCAGCCGTATAAATCAATTTTTTTATTGATTGGCTTCTGATATTACACTATTATTTATTTAGCCACAGTTTATAAATCTGACATAATTGGCTAAGTTTGCAATATGCTAAACACCATAAGCCATACTTTAGAAACCACAGTGGCAAGACTAACGTAACATCAGGAACATCAGTTAGTCCAAGTAATAGCACTCGTGGTTGTTTTCATTAAAATGCAGAGGTACCAAGAAAAAGCTTCTGCATGCTAGAACTGACTGAGAATTATCAGCTTTTTGCATAACAGCCATGTACTTTAATAATCTTACTCAGGAATCATCAGCAATATAAATAACTTGATTCCATCTACATATATTTGCTTGCTACATGATATCTATTATGTTCTTGGAAATGGAATTTATGATGATGTATTATGTTTTCCCTCCCATTTTCTGTCCCAGTGATCTAAATGATTGTGGTCTGTACACAAGTGTATTAATGGTTTTATTATCCATTGTACAGTGGTCTCAATATTTGTGTTACATAGGGGAATGGTAAGTTAAGATAAGTGCACACAGACACATGTTCAGACTTGCAATGCTATAGCATTTTGCAGCATAATTGGCAACTCAGCTGAGTGATCTGTAAAATTGCTATGGAATTTTCTAATACAATACAACCAGATGTCTTTTGCTGAACATGACAGCCATTGCTGTTAGGCCAGGATTGGATAGGTGGCACTAGAAATCACTCCACAGTTGTTCTCCTTCATGGACATGAGGATGTAGCCATCGTTGCCCCAATATGTAGACCAAGAGTTCTTGATGAGCCAGTAGGGTTCTCCCTGGAGGTCTCCATAGCCTACAGCTAGGACAGCATGATCTAACTGCATGGTTGTATTTCCTAGAAGAAAAAGTGTAAGAATTAACTCATCTCCTTCCACAACTCACATATATGAAGAAACTGGACAGATTTAAAGATATTTTTATCCCCCCCCCCGAGAAATAGATTCTCATTCTCTCTCTTGTTGCTCTTCTGCTATAAGCTGCAAGTCCCTAGTTCAGCACAAAATACTCCAGCCTCCTTCTATTACCTTGCTCCTTTCAGAAAAATACTGGTTTGGTTAGAACACAGGGATTCAGTTTGAGCAAATTTCGTATCTTAATGAAACACAAGTCTTCACTATCAGTTCTGAATTAATATGTTCCAATGGGGTAAGTGATACTGAAATGTTCAATCTTGTGGAGAGGAAGGAAACATAATGATTACTCCAACCATGCCTTTCCCATAATTTGGAAGTCCCTAGCCTAGTGTAATACTCATGAAATCTTCTTATGAGACCCATCCAATCTTTTTGAAAGGTTCTAAAACTGAAATGGGGAAAGAGAAGTTAACTGAAATGGACCAGTTTGACCTTAATTTTGTGGTTAAGGCTCCAGGCTTGAAGGAGTTAGACTCTCATTTTGTCTGTTGGTAACTCTCCCTATGAGAGCCCCTTTCTAAACAGAAGACAGCTCTTCTTCAGAGCAGTCACTCACATACAGTAGCATGCTTATGAGATACTCTCAAAATTTCCCATGGGCCTACCACAGGGGTCTTCAAATTTGGCAACTTTAAGACTTGTGGGCTTCAACTCCCAGAATTCCTCAGCAAGCCCTGGCTGGCTGAAGAATTCAGGGAGTTGAAGTCCACAAGTCTTAAAGTTGCCAAGTTTGAAGACTCCTGGCCTACCAGCATGGAATAAATTGAGCATCCCTGTCATTGAGAAAGGAGAACAAACCTGACAGTTCAGTGAGTTGCTGCAATAGATTTCCTACATCCAGATCCCCGCTTGGGAAAAAGACCGTGAACCAAGAAGTGAAAAAAAACTCACCACAGTTAGGCTCATAATAAATGCCATTGGAGTAGAAGGCAAAGGACTTGTGGGAGGCATCAATGTTCACTGCGATGGGGCCATGCTTGTACAGAGCAGCTTTAAGGTCAGTGATGTTTTGGGAGGTAATAGCAATGTAGCCAGCGATTGGTGCTATCAGCTCCGATTGGTTGTAGTGGCAGTAGCCATTCTGGGGGGGGGGGGAGAGACAATGTACCCTCATTTTCACTTCACAGAAGTTAACAGCAATCTCAGCCACTAATGTGCACCTTTGTTATCAACCCAGAAAGCCACCAGATCAGATCGTTTATCCATCTAGCTCAGGGCTTCCCAAACTCTTTAGCTCATCTACCCCAAGTTTCAGATTGTTCCTCAACTCCCAAGCATTTATTATATGAAAATAACTTGATAGACACTACTTTATTACTACTATGAATAACATCATCAACATCATCCCTTTGGATGGTCCCATTGATGGTTGATATTGGCCACTTTGGGGAACCTTGATCTAGCCCTATATCGTCAACACTGACTATCAGCAGCTCTTCAAAATTTCAACTATCTCAACCTGGATACAGCAAAAATTAAAATCTAAACCCTTTGTGCATACAAAGCAATATTCTATCTCTAAGTTATTGCTTTTCTGATAACTTTCAAAGATACTTATCTGTGAGGAATAATATAAGCACAAGTACTTGGAGTACATAAACATCACATTCCCCTCCTTGTTTTCAGACCACAATTTGTGCAAATTGAACTAGGTGCCCTTGAACAAAATTGAGTGTTTTGTGCAAAATTAAGGAAAGAGATGATTTGGCAGGATCTGGCTAGAGTCCACATCTTAAGAATCATGGATGGTTTTCGTATTTTGAGAAAGAAGTTCTTATGAATATAACATTGTGCCTAGAAATCAAAGTGATCTAAATCAATGAGCTCCATAACTGCATATGTTGGGCATATTTTGCACCCTTGTTCTGCTTGTGAAAGACCCAAAGCATCTAGCAGATCACTGCAGGAAACAGGATAACAAAATATAGGTAGTCCTCAACTTACAAACATTCATTTAGTGACCATTCAAAGTTATAACCACACTGAAAACCATCGGTTTTACGATCGTTGCAGCATCCCCATGATCAAAATTTGTGCACTTGGCAACTGGCATGTATTTATGACCGTTGCTGTGTCCCGGGGTCATGTGATTTACAATTTGTAACCTTCCCAGCTGTCTTCTGACAAGCAAAGACAATAGGGGAAGCCAGATTCGTTTAATGAGCACATGATTCACTTAGCAACTGCAGAGATTTGCTTCACTGTGGCAAAAAGGTCATAAAATGGGGCAAAACTCATTTAACAACCGCCTTACTTAGCAATGGATATTTTGGGCTCAATTGTGGTCATAGGACTACCTGTAGAGTGTGATCAAATAAACATTAGGTTTCTACGTATAGCAGCTATTCTGCAGCACAGCAACCACAGTACTGACTTTGGCAATGAAAATTTAAGTTAAATATAAGCAGTGGTGTTAAGTTCTTGCCCAACCCTAATGCTAATAAAATCATTTTTTTTAATCCAGGGAGAGAGAGTTGCACAAACTCATTATCATCTTTGGGTCTTTGAGGTAGCAGTTTGAAAACCTTTCTCTGATGGTTTCAACAGCATGAAGCAGGGGCATATGCAGAAGAAGTTAAAAAAACCAGAAGATGGTAGTTACACTCATGCAATTTGAAGCTTCAACACTTTTTTTTACACTTGCCACAATACACAATAAAAGGGGCCAGGGCTTCAATCTCACAATTATGGTTACCATGTTGGTAAAGTTCATATGAGAATGACTATAGTTTCAACAATCTATTATTTCTAGTTCAGATTCCCCAAAATTTGAGAAAGAGGGAAACAGTGGACATACTTTCACCTCTTTGAAGACTACATTGGTATAAGTATAAAAAGAAAACCATGATACTGAGAGCTGAACCCAGATTTTCTAATACAGACCTACAGTCTAAGCCAGGAGTCTTCAAACTTGGCCCTTTTATGACTTGTAGATTTCAACTCCCAGAATTCCTCAGCTAGCGTGCCTGGCTGAGGAATTCTGGGAGTTGAAGTCCACAAGTCATAAAAGGGCCAAGTTTGAAGACCCCCGATCTAAGCCAAAAGGGGGAAACATAAAACTGGATAAATCAGTCTTCCCAGCATGATATCCTCAAATGGGTTCCGACTATATGTTTAATTGATGTCCCAAGACTTTAACTAGAACTGTAGTCTGAACAGACCTTAGAGGCACCAGGAGAGCCCCAGGAGGTCATCAGTAAAACTGCCCTAGATTTACCTGACCCATGTATGGCCCATAGGCCTCAGCACTGGCAATCCCTCCATGCTTCATAATCCATTCAAATGCATGTGGTTCCTGGCCCCCATCACAAGCCTGGTTTCCAAAGCCCCAGGAGCAGTCGATCAAGACTTGTTGAGATAATGGGTTGAGCACTCCTGTCTGCAAGGAAAGAACAGAAGAGAACCGACCACACCATAACCATGCCCCTCCTTCCATCCTCAAATCCCACCTCCTGCTATTTCCAGTCTCAAGTCCCACCCTGAAGTCCACCAATGACCATCTTCATGGCAGTCGATCTCCAAAGGCTGAGAACATGGCTGCAGTGGTAGCTAGGAGAGTCTGGGAGGTGAGGTGAGACTTTCTACCAATGGAAGGGGTGGATGGCCCAGAGGCTCTACGGAGTGCAGTGCCTTGGGATGAAAGAGGAGCTGTAGGTTGCTGCTTCTACTGCAGGGCTTAGAATAAGTCCCCTTGGTCTTAGCCTTATTCCTCAAAGCAGGCAACCAGCTAAATGAAGAATGCGATTTGCTAACTTGTGGCTTAGTATGTTCAGTGAAACCACCAATTATGACCTCCAGTAAACCATGCTTCAGCTAAGTATTTTGGGTAAATATAATCAATTTGTGAGATAGGCCTGGTTACACTTTATAATCCACCTACAGTTTGTATATAACTGGCAGAGCCATAATTTAGAAATAGGAAGACTTGGTCTTAACTGCAGGCCAGCATCCGTTTTTAATAATAATAATAATAATAATAATAATAATAATAATAATAATAATAATAATAACAACAACAACAACAACAACAACAACAACAACAATCTTTTAAAAATTTAGGAATAGATAAACTAAATGCAAGTGTAGGATACGGTTTATGGTCCCCAAAGAATAACTAGCATTATAGAAGAGATTTATTTTATTATTTTTATTTATTTATATCCTGTCTTTATTATTGTTTATAAATAACTCAAGGCAGCAAACATCCCCAATATTCTTTCTTCCTCCTACATTCCCTGCAACCATCACCCCATGAGGTGAGTTGGGCTGAGAGAGAGAGTGATGGGCCCAAAGTCACCTATCTGGCTTTCATGTCTAACGTGGGACTAGAATTCACAGTTTCCTGGTTTCCAGCTTGGTGTCTTAACCAGACTAGACCAAACAGTGATCACTGTCAACAATCAGCCATTGGGGTCTCACCTTGAGGAAGAGGGCCCCTTCCAGAGCTCCTGTTGTGGCAAAGCTCCAGCAGGATCCGCACACTGCCTGATCTTTAACGGGTGTCACTGCCCCTTTATTGAGAAGGAGAAGGAAGGATTGTCACAATAACAATTAAGGAAACACCAGCATTCTGTGTAACACCGTATGCAAAAGGCAATAGATTAAAGGAAAATTCTCTGGGCTGAAACTTAAACAAAAGTGTGGATTTTAATGGGCTGAAACCCAAAATAAGGACTTGGACAGAATCATTGTGGTCTGTGGAGAATCTGAATTCTTTTCCTCTGATAGAAGCAGGATTTCATTTTCAGAGGGTAAAATCTGATGTCACAAATCCTCCCCCCCGCCCGACCTGCAGTTTCTAAGACACTTTCTTTGGACATTCAAGGGAACCTGCAAGGACAGAAAGCGCAGTCGCTTTGTTAGTTGTTCCTGTGAAGCCTAAGCTGAGCAAAAACCAGCCAGGTGTCACAATTACCATAAAGCCTCCAGTCTAAGCTCTCCGGCAAGGTGAGACCACTGTAGCTGTCAGATGGGAAAGCCCATCCTTTCCTGGGTTCATCAGTCTGTAGCCTCCCCCTCATCACGGCCATCTCTTCTGGTGTTTGATCTGCTAAATGGTTCACTGCCAGTTTGAAGGAGAGGTTGGCTCGATTCTTGGAGTGGATATACCTGGAAGAACATGTAGAAAGAGAAGAAGATGCGTTTTCACTTGAAGAAGGAAAAGGGTGGACCGTTGTCTGGACCGGACATATTTAATCTCACTAGTGGTTCTTATTTCTGCCAAAAACCTGCAGAATCTATTTAATTGGGGGTGGATAGGGGTGTGAACAGATAGTCCTGTAGCGGTTCTCCTATTTTTCTCTGATGCAGACAAAACCATAGCGAAACTGGCTTGTATAGCTGGCATAATATGCATTTATTCTGCCCTGTGCATTGAATTTTAAAGGGATTGCCTTCCACTGTGTCCTCCGGGCTTTCTTTTCATACATTTTAAAGAAAAACTCTGAGTTTCATTGAATTGATGCTAGAAGATTTTGCATTAGAAGCATCCATTTTCACTCTGAGTAGAAGACCGAAGCATTAAATTGGCACACAAGTGAATAGAATAGTAACTAAATATTTAAATGTGAATGAAGTGCTGGAATTCAAGAGCCAAATACCAGAGTTTGTACCCCATCAATCCCGTTTGCCAGATAAAGGAGCTGATCCACTACATTTCTTTTTCCGGCATAAGATGAAGAAATATACGAGGGTGAGCGACCATATAAATCTTCTAAATAAATAAATAAATAGGCTGGGTCCATTCATCACAGTAAAGTGTATTGTAGTTTATTTGGGGCTTAGAATGTAATTACTTAACATGTTATTTCCTTAACATGTAATTGTTGAATAAGCGACATAAATGTCCTCAAAATATTAAATTTGGATCTTGACCAGTAAAAGGTTGATCCTTCATCCTTTATTGTAGAATCTGCTTGGTGGTCAAGCAGCAGAACCTGGAAAATTGTGGAATTCTAGCTTTCCTGCTCTACATCTCTGCTGGTTCCTTTACCTCATATTGTGGATGAAGTTGTGTCGCCGGTGCTCTATCTCTTTTTTGTTCTTGTAGGTTTTTCTGAATTTTTTCTTGTAGTGATGAAACAGATATTCATGGTGTTGGCTGACTTCTCCAGTTCTCCCAACAAATTCCTGCATTGGATTGGCCAAGATCCTGTGTTCTGGTCCCACTTTTGGCCAGTGTGCACACTTGATGCCTATGAGAAGGAAATCAGAAAATCAACCAAGTCAAAACTTGTCTTCCTGAATTCTCTGTTGCCTACTTAAATGCCCTCTAGAGAAGACCGATATTAACAACAGGTCGTTTCAAGATATTATACTTAGTAGAATATTGTGATTTCATTTTGACATTGCCATAATCTGGTCATCGAGAAGGTAGTGGGAAATGGGAAGACCTGGAACATGAATCACAGGCACTTGGCACAAACTTGAGAATCTTCGCCTTGGATGCCAATTTAAGAGGTCAAGTTGGAAGGCCATTTATTATGGCGGTTCAGCCTAATTACCTTTCCTGTGACACCCCTAACAAATTCTTTCCCAAGCTGAGTGGTTTTCAAATGTGTTGTCAACTCCTAGAATTCTGAACAATGGCCAGAACTGCTCAGACTGACTAGGAAATTCTGAGAGTACACCTCTAGAGAACATTAGCTTGGGGAAGACTGATTTAACCCCTGCAAAACCTACACATTTCTAAGCTAATGGTTTATGAAGATGCCATTCATCTCCAGGGTTCTCTTCTCCATCTGATTCTGAGGTTTTTGCCTTTGAGAAAACAAGAGCATTGTCTCTATTGATATACCTACAAGTATTTTAATTAACGGGGTGCTATAAGTAACGTGGAATATTTCCCCTTGGTTACATGTTTTAAATTCCTACAATACTTTTAATTATTTAATAAATTTAATAAAATACAGGGGACTTCCGGTGGCAGGCGATTTCGCTGGTCGCAGCTGTTTGCTGCCTCCCGCCTGTTTTGCGTAAAAGCCGGTTTGACAGCCAGCATCAGCTGTCAAACGGCTTGATACCTTTCCCCTGGGCATAAGGGGATAGGTGAGCTGCCCGGGATAGGAGTTGAGTTCCCGAGTCGTCCTATATGGACGATGTAGGCGAGAACTCCTCCGGAGCCCCGAGGATTCTCCGCGATCCAGGACGCCTTCGCTTCGGCGAAGCAAGAAGCCGCCGCCGCCGCTGCAACTTGAAGTTAATTGTGAGTTTACTTGTAAGCAGATGAACCAACTTTGGAAGTTTGCTTTTTATTTTTGACTTTACTTTAACTTCTATAACAAGTTTCTCCCCGTACGTGTGGAGGAATGAGGAAAAGTGAAACTAAAATGGCGTTGGATTGATACTTTTCAGCAAGAAGTGAAAGCGATTTCCGGTTTGAAATTTTTCTTACTTTGAATCTGCGTATTACTTGTTTTTACTGAACTGCTTAACCTTATTGCTAATATGGTTCTGAGAAAAATCCTGCCTCTAACTTTGAGACCGTCTACATCCCTGATGGCTCAGACATCTCAACTAACTTCTGAAACTTTCCATTTGTCACCTCCGTTATCTACTTCACCTCCA
>NW_015386722.1:278742-302688 GCF_001527695.2 Protobothrops mucrosquamatus
TAGTTTGATGAAATGATAGAATTTACTTGTTAACTTTATGGAAGTGGGAATTTTTTCTTTTTTTTTTTTCTTGCTGAAATGGTAAAGATTTTGGGTATCTGAAGAATTAATTAAAGGAATAATTTTTATTAAAAGGAAGATTATTATAAATATAATAATGCTGTAATAATTGAAAACAATTGAATGATAATTAAGTAATCGAAGTTGTAAACCTTATTAAGGGTTCCAAATGATTTTTTATAGGTGTAGCTTCATGAAATGACAGAATTAATTTGTTAACTTTATGGAAGATGGACATTTTTTTTTCTTTTCTTTTTTTGTATAAGTAAGGGAGGTTGTTAAACTATCTTGCTGAAATGGTAAAGATTTTGGGTATTTGAAGAACTAATTAAATGAATAATTTTTATTGACACGGAGGAGATGGATTGTTTAAGTTTAGAGTTTGGAGTTAGAGATATTAATATTTGTTTACTTGTATTTGAATATTAGCCTAGGTTTGGTTTGGGAAGTCCGGGGGGTGGGGGGATGGGATAAATCATTGTGTAATACCTGTGATGTACTTCTTTTTTCTCTTATGATAAAAACAATAAAAAATTTTATATTGAAAAAATAAAATAAAATACAGACTAACTTGGGCTAAAGGGAGATGGTTTTAAAAACAAACATCGGAAAGGTAGCAAGTAGCATTCCTTTGGGTAGGACATTATTACAGCTACAATACAGGTCCCTTGTAAATAGACTCCATCAGCTTTTTCTAATTTAGTACCCTCCAGACATGTTGGATTTCATCTTCCAGAACTCCCATTCATCTGGAGACAGCTGGGTTGGGGAAAATTGACTAGACTGGAGGAATTCAACCAATGCATTAGATCAGAGGAAGGGTCTGTGTACTGACAATATTCCAGAAAATGTTTTCATCCATACTTACCAGGAGGGAGATTGAAGATGCTGGGTGAGAAACTGTGAGAGTAGCTGATGTAATCTATCTCATACTTGTCATAGTGAGAGCCCAGCAGAGTGTTGTAGCCTTTCATTTCATAATGGACTGGCAAAGGCCCACGGGAAGCATCTGCCACCCACAACTTATAGGTGTTCTTCTTTTTACCCCAATAGGATACACTCTCCAAGACTGTGCAATATTGTCCATTGTAATGCTCATGCCTCACAGGCTAGAGTGTAAAAACAAAGAATAGAGGGAAGGTTTACCCATACATTAATGGAAAGGTCAGTGGCAAATATTACGCATTGGTATTCAGCAAAAGTGTCTAAAGTGGATCTCCTCTATACACTGGGTGTGACTTTGTATGGCAAGATCTTCAGTGCAACTATGGATAACTAAACAGAAATAGTTGCACTGACTCCAATCTGGCAAAGTCCAAAGTCAGTGGGTATAGACAATGCTTTATTTCATGATTAAACCCTTTTAAGACATTGCCAATTAAATGAAATCACAGATAACACATGCACATATCCCAACCAGGCTTATTAGAAATGTCACAATACACCCACCTCTCCCATTTGGGGAAGTGCCTCATTTAAGAGGCACTGTTTTCACTGTTCATTGACAAACTATATGGGAGCCAACCTGTGCAGGTGGACACCGAGCTGGTGGGACATAAAAGCAAATCAAGAGATCCACTCCATGATTTTCAGTATGTATCTTAATTATAGTTAACATAATTCAGGTTTGATGCAATACATGAAAAATTGAGTAAGATGAGAAGATGGCAAAAAACCCTCACCTGGAAGTTTGTTAAGTTAGGAAACACACTTTGAGGTCTAACAGGATCCTCAGATGTTCCATTGATCTGAAAACATTCCTTAATATTGACCTCTGTTTCAGTGGTTTCTGGGGTTACCTTGAAGTTGGCTCCAAAAGGTTTGACATAGCCTAACTGGTAAGTGATAACTTGGCCTGGAAAAAAGGGAAAAGCAGAATTACACCAAATATTTGATTGCCTCTGACAATATAGCCCCTTCTTATTTCATTAGGATAATGGTTGCTGACTCTGGTGCCTTCTAGGTGTTCTGGGACCACAACTCCCAACATTTCCAGCAGAAGACTTTTGGCTGTCAGAGTGAGTTAGTGTAGGCAGTGCATTCAAATGAGCTCTATAAGACAATGCATGTGGCATGCATGTGAGTAGAACAGATGGGGAGGAAAAATAGGTCAATGGCAGAGTACATGCTTTGGAAAGGGTCCAGGGCCAGAGCCTGGGAGCTAACTTACACCACAGAATTCCAGTACAAATTTAAAAAGTAATGGGGTATGTACCTCTATCTACTTTCCTTTCTTGGCGATAAGGTGGAATATATAAAAAAAGTAATGATGATGATGGGAGAAACCTTTATCTGAAAGGCGCTGCAGAAAGCAGATAATATGAGTTTTTACCAGCATCCTCAACTTACTACAGCCATGAAATTGTGAATTGAATCTCAACACATTTGGGCAGTCCAAGATACAGAATGCAAAATAACAGAGTTGGGAAGGACCTTGGAGGTCTTCTAGTCTTCTAGTCCAACACTCTATGCCTTTCTAGACAAATGGTTGTCCAATCCCTTCTTAAAAACCTCTAATGGTGGAGCACCCACAACTGCTGGAGGCAAGCCGTTCCACTGATTAATTGTTCTCATTGTCAGAAAATTCTAGGTTGGATCTCTCTGTAATGATTTTCCATCTGTTATTTCTGGTCCTGCCCTCAGGTGCTTTGGAGAATAGCAAACCTCCTCTTCTCCTGATAGAGATCAAATATTGGAAGACTCATGTCACCCCTAGTCCTTCTCTTTGTTAGACTAGATATATCCAGTTCCTGCAAGAAGTCCAGTCTGTATGGACATCAGCCTGACCTTTCATCTATTCTTCCTCCTGAAGGGCTATCTATATTCATGGTGAAAATGTCAGGAAGATTTTCATTGGGTGATCCCATCACTTTGCTGTCAAACATGCATTACCATCATAATACTGAATCCGACTTTTTCCTCCAGTCTTGTTGAACCAGGCTTCAAAGGGCTCTTCTATTTCAGCATAAGGCAGTTTAAGTATCCCTGAAAAAGGGGCAAAATCAAAAAACAAGCAACGACAAAAATATTGACTGCGATCCCTTTATTCTGAACAATTCCACCACTAGATCTTTGCAGAGCACTTCTTTGTGAATCGTGTAATGCAGAGGTTCCCAACCTTTGCAGCTCGGCTGGCTGGCTGGGGGAGGAGAGAGGGGAACTGGGCCACGCGAGCAGTGAGTCAGCACACATGTGTGTACATAGCCCTTGCATGATTGGTGGGCTGGAGCGTACGCATGCAGTTCAACTTGCGCAAGTGATGGGCCGGTGCGCACCTGCAGAAGTGCCCGCCAACCAGCCCCTTGGGCAGCCACTTGCGTGGCCAAATTTCAAGTAGGCGGAGGCCCGATAGTGGGCCGCAGCCCTGGGGTTCGGGCCCCCTGGTGTATTGGTCTCACATTACCTGTGACATGATAGACATCCCCTAACATGGGAAGCATCTGCAATTGTTTGTGTAACTGTACACAGTTCACCACTGAAATGCAAAAATAGAGAGGATAGATTGATATAATTGAATTTAATAGTGTAATATAATAGTACATCTGTCAACAACAGTAACAAATAGAAAATCAATAGAGTGTTAAAAGTTTAAATAAGCTTTCAAAATTGGATTGTTATCCACAAACGCTGAAGTGGCAATCAATATATTGCTTTTTGTTTGTTGTCACAAACTGCTCTGATGATTGGTTTACCTCCCTGGAAATTGAAGGATCATATAATAATATCCTGTGAGGATACCTTTAAAAACATCAAACAACATCTGCCTATCCTAGGTCATTTGGAAGAACTCAATAGGTGGATAAAAATGCCAAATTCAGTCTAAACATCTGGCTGACTGTGTGACCAACCATACAATAGTAATAAACATTTAAGATCGACTTACCAAGGAAACTGGTTGCCCATGTTAGCAAGATCAGCTTTTCCATTCCTGTCCCAGGCCAGGCACTCTACTGCTCAGAGGCGCAGAAAGCAGGTGTCTTATAAAGTCAGCACTGCTCAGCTAACCAATGGATAAATTCAGACCTCCCAAATGGGTGGGATTAGAAATGCAATGGATTGCAAGAATTGGATGGAAAAGTCTCTGATCTGATTTGCCATATGCTGGATGGCAAGAAAATATCCAATAATATGTTAAGATAGTTAGCTGATTGTGAATTTATTCTTGGAAGTCAGTACTGGGAAAATGAGCTAAGTAGGCAAGTAGCCTGTAACATCTCTACCAATTGCATAGAAACTGGAATTATCATTCCCAAACTGTTCTCTATTCTGGCTATTCTGCCGACATCCATCCATCCATCTTTTTAACACTCTTCAGATAAATAAATATTTATATGTAACCCTTTTCCCTCCCAGTCCATGCCATGACATAAAAAACAGCAGAAATGAACAAGTTCAACATAATTATAAACCAGGAAGGAAGGAAGGAAGGAAGGAAGGAAGGAAGGAAGGAAGGAAGGAAGGACTATAAAGAAAGGTGCAGCTCTCACTACCATTTTATTTGCAAAAAATATATCTAGATATTCTTAGAGACTTAGCTATATAAATAAAATTATTCTTAGAAAATAAGCAGTGGATGGCTATAGTATTATATTTAGGAAATGTGCCACTCTACCCTCCTCTCTTACCCCACCTGTCAAAGGAAAGCTGGGGTATTACAGAGAACTGTGCTAAAGCAAGGAAGAAAAATCCCTGAATTTATGAAAGTTGGAGTGTGATATTGTGGTTTGAAGCTCCTCTTGAATTAGGGTAGAGTCATTCAGAAGACGGATGAAGACGGTCAACAGCCAGCTGCACAAGGCCAAATCTTTAAGTTTTTGCTAGCTCCAGCATTGTTTTTCTGTGTTGAAAGGTCACAGATAAAGCTGTGTTCTTCTAACTGTATCATCTGCCTTGCTTGGAAGCAATGCAAGAAAAATAAAGTGTTTAAGATTTTGGCCCTTGTTATCTTCTCTAATTTCTCTTCCTCCTGCAAATCTAGCTGGTTTACATCCCAAGGTTGGATCCAATCTGCACTTATGTCAATGTGTTCTTTTGGAAGTCAAAACTCGTCTAGCGATGATGCCGGCTCTTTCAAGACAGATTCTGTACCAACGTGTTAATAAAAATTCCGTCTTGGCTTTCCTTTGGCCTACGTTACTTAAAGTTGTTTTAAGAGACAAGTTAGTCTGTAAAGAAGAAATACACTGAGCAACCACAAGTATAAAATTATAGCACTTAATTCTATAGCCTTCGAACATATGAAAACTAAATACACAAATCTAAATCAACAATTAAAAAATAGTGGCAGATTTGGGAATTAAAATATTGTCTGAAAAGAAATTATAGACCAATCAACCATAAAACAATTATTTTATTCTTATAAATAAATCCCACCCGTACTGGGATTGGCCCATGCCACTTGTGCCAGCAGGGGTGGCATGCTGTGGGTCCCATCAGCCCGATTATTCCAGCTGGCGAGGTCCAGGAAGAGGGACTTCTTTGCTGTTTCTCTTGCCCTCTGGAACATCTTGCCCCCCCACCTCCGTTGTGAGGTTGGCACCAACCCTCCTATCCTTTCATAAGGGCCTAAAGACCTGGCACTGCCAGTGGGACTGGGGCCCCAGTGGGAGAACAGCACAGTGGAGGTGGTTGATTGAGTAACAACAGATCCCACCTCCCTCCACTCTGCTCCGATCCCCCTCCCCACATATCCTTAGATTTTAAGTTTTGGTTGTAATTTATTTAGGTCTTAATGTAGGTATATTTTTTATGACTGTAAGCCACCAGAGTTACCTTATGGTAAGATAGGCCAATAAAATTTCCAAACAAACAAACAAACAAATAAATAAATAATAGAGAACTCCTATCCAAGTCCACTCCAAAATAAGCCCAGGTGAATTTAAAATGGCCTCTTTCCAAATTGTGTTTCTTAAATAATAATTTTATGAAAAGTTTTAATTACAATGGTGAAAGATAATAAAAAACTAAAGAGAAAAAGAGAGAGACAAATATCCAAGAAAGCAAAAGAAAAAAAAAAGAAAAATCCTAAGAAAGCAACTTTCCACCTTCAGTACGACAAGTATAAATAATTTCATAATCTCTTCACCTTCTCTTAATTAACAGATATAAAACTCTTCATCCAACAACTTCATTTCTTAATTATAGGCAAATCCAGTAAATAATGTCTTCTCCAGTTCAGGCTTCCAAATTTGTTCAGTAAATCCTGTATTTATGAAGGTCATGATCTAGCTTCAAGTATCACATTAAGAATTCAATCTGTTTTGTTATTGCTAACAAACCATGGCTAAAAGCAATTTGTGAGTTAGATCTCAGAACACAATTGATATTTAAATTGATATTTCCAATATACTGGAAATAATAAACATAACTAATTTTCTATAACTTGCCTGAGGTGGGATATTTACACTGTCATCAGGACTAATCCATTTTCCTAATTACATCTAAATATAATGCAAGTAGTCCTCAACTTACGATGACAATTGCAATCAGAATTTCTGTTGCTAAGCAATGGGATTAAGTGAGTCACACCCAATTTTACAACCTTTTTGCCATGAATGTTAAGCAAATCACTGCAGTTGTTAAGTGATTCGTGCAGTTATTAAGGGAATCTGACTTCTCCCTTTGACTTTGCTTGTAGGAACCCAGCTGGGAAAGTCACCTGGCCCCAGGATGCTGAACCATCATGAATACGTGCCAGTTGCTAAGCGTCCAGATGTTGATCATATGACCCTGGGGAGGCTGCAAAGGATGTAAGTGCAAGGATCATCTGAGTGTTCTTATCAGTCTGAATTCATCATGTCATAAAGATGATGTTAGAAGGAGTGCAGAGAAGAGCAACAAAGAAGATCAGGGGGCCGGAGGCTAAAACATAAATAAATAATAATAATAATGGTGACCAAAACTGGATGCAGTATTCCAAGTGTGGCCTTACCAAGGCATTGTAAAGTGGTATTAATACTTCACATGATCTTGATTCTATCCCTCTGTTAATGCAGCCTAGCACTGTGTTGGCTTTTTTGGCATATAAGGAACAGTTGCTGGAATTGAGTATATCTACCGTAGTTTAATGAAGAGAAGGATGAGGGGTGACATGATTGCAGTCTTCCAATATCAGAATATCAGCAAATAGCCCGAGCCTGTAAAGACGAAGTGAGGAAAGCTAAGGCTCAAAATGAACTAAAGCTTGCAACCGAAGTCAAAAATAACAAAAAAAAAAGCTTCTTTCAACATGTAAAAACAAGAAAAAAGTGAAGGAAACAATTAGTCCATTAGTGGGTGAAAGTGGCAAGAAGGTGACAAGCAACAGGGAGAAAGCAGAATTATTTAACTTGTTTTTCGCATCTGTCTTTACATAAAGGGAAAAAACAGACTAACCTATCAAAAATAGTGCCATAAAAAACAAAATAGAAATATAAGATAATGTAGGCAAGAAAATGGTAAGTGAATACCTGTCCGGCCTAGACGAGTTCAAATCATCAGGACCAGATGGATTACACCCCAAGGTTCTCAAGGAAATGGCAGATGTGATCTCAGAACCACTGAATTATATTTTTCAAAGATCCTGGAGCACTGGGGAACTACCAGAGGACTGGAAAAGAGCTGATGTAGTTCCCATCTTAAAAAAGGGGGAAAAAAGGACCCAGGAAATTACAGACCTATCAGCCTGACCTCAATACCTGGGAAGATTCTGGAAAAGATAATCAAACAACGAATCAGCGAACAACTACAGGCAAACAAAGTCATTACTAAAAGCCAACACTGGTTTGTCAAAAACAGAGCATGCCAGACAAATCTTATTGCATTCTTTTACCAAGTGACAAAATTAGTGGATCAGAGGAATGCTGTGGATATAATTTACTTGGACTTCAGTAAGGCATTTGACAAAGTAGATCACAACCTACTACTTGATAAGATAGAAAAATGCGGGTTAGACAGCATCACCACCAGATGGATCCGTAGCTGGCTGACCGGCTGTACTCAGCATGTGGTCCTCAATGGAACCGCATCTACTTGGAGGGAAGTGTGTAGTGGGGTGCCCCAGGGCTCTGTTCTGGGCCCAGTGCTCTTCAAATCTTCATCAATGATCTGGATGATGGGATAGATGGGGAACTCATCAAATTTGCAGACGACACCAAGCTGGCAGGAATAGCCAACACTTCAGAAGACAGACTTAGGATACAGGAGGATCTGGACAGACTTGAACACTGGGCGCTATCTAACAAAATGAAATTCAATGGTGAAAAAAGTAAGGTTCTACATTTAGGCAAGAAAAACCAAATGTACAGGTATAGTATGGGGGTACCTTGCTCAATAGTAGTAACTGTGAGAGGGATCTCGGAGTCCTAGTGGACAATCATTTAAATATGAGCCAGCAGTGTGCTGCAGCTGCCAAAAAAGCCAACACAGTGCTAGGCTGCATTAACAGAGGGATAGAATCAAGATAACGTGAAGTATTAATACCTTGGTAAGGCCACACTTGGAATACTGCATCCAGTTTTGGTCACCACGATGTAAAAAAGATGTTGAGACTCTAGAAAGAGTACAGAGAAGAGCAACAAAGATGATTAGGGGACTGGAGGCTAAAACATATAAGGAACAGTTGCTGGAATTGGGTATGTCTAGTTTAACGAAGAGAAGGACAAGGGGGGACATGATAGCAGTGTTCCAATATCTCAGGGGCTGCCACAAAGAAAAGGGAGTCAAGCTATTTTCCAAAGCACCTGAAGGCAGGACAAGAAGCAACGGATGGAAACTAACCAAAGAGAGAAGCAACCTAGAACTAAGGAGAAACTTCCTGACAGTTAGAACAATTAACCAATGGAACAACCTACCTCCAGAAGCGGTGAATGCTCCAACACTGGAGGTTTTTAAGAAGAAACTGGACAGCCATTTGTCCGAAATGGTATAGGGTTTTCTGCCCGAGCAGGGGGTTGGACTAGATGAACTCCAAGGTCCCTTCCAACTTTATCATCATCATCATCATCATCATCATCATCATCATCATCATCATCATCATCATCATCATCATCATCATCATCATCTCAGGGGTTGCCACAAAGATGAGGGAGTCAAGCTATTCTCCAAAGCAGCTGAAAGCAGGACAAGAAGCAACGGATGGAAACTAATCAAGGAGAGAACCAGCCTAGAACTAGGGTGAAATTTCCTGACAGCTAGAACAATTAATCAGTGGAATAACCTGCAACAACCTTCATCCAGAAGTTGTGAGTGCTCCAACACTGGAAGTTTTTAAGAAGAGACTGGACAACCATTTGTCTGAAATGCTAGGGTTTCCTGCCTGAGCAGGGGGTTGGACTAGATGACCTCCAAGGTTCTATTCTATTCTATTCTATTCTATTCTATTCTATTCTAGTTGAAAAGACATCTGTGTTGTTTTTAAAATAGCCTTCCCAATTTTGTGCCTTCCAGATATTTTGGGACCACAATGCTGACAATTTCTGGCAATAGGGATTCTGGAAGTTTTGGGCCAGTTCATCTGAAAGGTACTAGATTGGGACAGGTTGTTTGAAAGTTGTATGGCTATCGTTGATTTCATACCATCAACAGTTTTACCTGGTCAAAGCTTTGTGAAATAATCTATTTTAGACTATGTGTGGACATGAGAGCCAGCTCAGGGTAGTGGTGAAGGACCAGGCTAGAAACTGGCAGACAGTGAGTTCTCGTCCCACCTTAGGAACAAAGCCAGCTGCATGACATTAGGCCAGTCACTTTCTCTCAGCCCTAGGAAGGAGGCAATGGCAAACCACTTCCAAAAAAAAAAAACCTGCCAAGAAAACTGCAGAGACTTGTCCAGGCAATCACCAAGAATAATCATAATAAAAAAAACTGACCTGAAGAGATCTAAAATAAAGAAAGAACACAAACATATATCTATTTGAATTAGGTAGTGAGCAACATCGATGCAGCTGTAATTCTAAAGATCTTAGGCTTTAATGTTCTTTTGGTAATGTGCTTTTCATGATGGATTCCCAGCCAGTCCCTGGAAAGGGTAGGTTTTTCGGCAATTTTTGAGAAATATTTAGCTCATGTCCTAGCCCAGGTTTCTGAAAAGCAGCAAGTGCATTAGTACAACCACCCTCTGAAAAATAAAGAGTACAATGTTAAAAAGAATTTATGAATTGCGAGGTCAGATGCTGGAAGAAAGAGAAATTAGGCCAGAAGTGAAGTTATCATCAGTCCAAACCATGGTCAATTGTACCAGCTGCCTTATAGCCATAACATCAGCATTCCCGCATTTTTCTGTGGAACAACTGAACAGAATGAAGGATAAAGGCAGATTACAACTTCCATACAAGGTCTATATTTTCCAGTTTTTGCAGACTTGCCAGAAGTGCTTCCTCTCTCATAAAGAGCAATGCTTGAATTCAATAGGTTAATTGTTTTAATTTTGTTGAAAGAAAAAAAATCATCAGGTCCAGTCCAAGCTGGGAATAAATAAAATGGAGGCTGTTTGGAAGGAAGGTTCTGTTTACTGAAGAACAGAACCAACAGCATGTGGTTCTGGGATAGCTGACAAAATGGAGTTGGGATAGGTGGGCTTTTATACCTTCTTTGGGCTTTGTATTTGAGGTTCTTCCTGTTCTTGTGGCTTTGTATTTGAAGTTGTTCGTGTTCCTATGCAATGAATGTTGACCTGAGCTTGAGTGTGCCCCTTTGGTCTTCCAATGGTAGTGGGTTAATCCCATTATGTCCTAAAGGTCATGTTCCTGTCCTTGGGAGTCTTTGTCTTTCTAATTCCATCAGCTCAAACTTTCTCTGGGGCTGGGGCTGAAGGCATTTTGCTTATGAATAGGTGGCCCCAAATCTGCCATTTCTAAAAACTGGCCTCTGCCTGGGGGAAGGAGACCGGGGGCTGGTTTCTGCCTACGATTTTTCTATTATTCCTTTGGGGAAATATAATATTCTGCCTTTTTTAATATTCCCCAAAATATTTCCTTCTCTAGGAGGGTGGGTGGGTGCTGACTTCCAACAATTTGAAAATGTTTTCTTTGATGGATTAGCATTGCACTATGTTATCGTCCATTTCTAAAGAGACTAGAGTGGAGAGGTAGAGTACAGTGGTAGGATTCAAATATGTGAACAACCGGTTCTCTGTGTGGATGTCGCTTCCGGAAGTCCGTTCTGGGTCTGGGCAACAAAAAATTACCGGTGCTGCCGAAGTGGTGCGAACCGGCTGAATCCCACCACTGGTAGAGTGCCTTTTAAAATCCAGTCATGAACTTCTCCTTGTCCTTCAGTCTTTTCTTTCAGCTACACAACTGACAACTTGCTAAGTTCTTCTCGAGCCATGCTCTCCTGCTGTTTTCCAGTTGGTTGCATAGCTATGTGGCTGACTTATTAAAATTTTACGAAGGGCAAAGTCTTCACAGTGACTTCATTAAAACATAAAACAACAGGAGACCAATTTCACTGTAAAATAAGTTCCTCAAAAATAATCATCGAATCAGTTCAGATTATAACTTGGCATAATAGAGACAAAGAGGAACAGGCACCTTTTTCCTATTCCTACAGTCAGAAATTAGAATAAAACATATTTAGTTTTAAATTGGCAAATGTCTAATATATTATCAACTGCAAACTGGGGACAATGGCTTACTATTAGTCTGGTTCACGTATTCTGCCCCTTACCTTGTGAGTTTTCTGAAAGATTTTTTTCTGAGTCCTCACTGACTCTTATTACTCTCTGCCAAATATTGGATATAGAGAGCCAGACTGTTGTGGTGGTTTAAGGCACCAGGCTAGAAACCCAGAGACCGTGACTTCTGGTCTTGCTTTGGGCCTCCAGCCCAGTTGGGTGACCTCGGGCCAGTCAGTCTCTCTCAGCTCTTGGAAAAAAGAGGTCAGGGCAAACTTTAGAAGGAGCAGATTACTTTATCTCACTTTGATTTCTGTGTTCTGCAGTAGGGTGGGGTGTCTACATTTTTGTGGCTTCTAGGCTACCAAAAAGCAACTCGCTGTGTCATGCCTGTGAACTTTCTGTTGTAAACAAGTTCCTGAAAATGGGATTAAGGACCTGGAGAGCTGAGATTTATTGCCTCAATAAAACCCCTGGGAGTCAGAGATGCAGTATTTCCCCTCCGAAGGGAAAGGCCAATTGCTGAGAACAGAGTGATAATACCCTGTTGGTCCAGAGGTTTATTTCCACCCTGTTAATCTATTAAATCTTTTAAACATGGGGGTGGAATTACTGAAAAATTTGGTGAGGTGTTCCACCTCCTACTCTTCATTTCTATTAAGTTCAGTTGGGTCAGTGGAAGTCCTAAACTAGTGCCTGGGACCAATAATGGTTGGAGAATGGACCAGACCAGACCCCTCCCCTTCTCCTCTCCCTCTCCCTCTCCTCTCCCCTCCCCTTTTCTCCCTCTCCCCTCCCCTTCTCTCCCTCTCCTCTCCCTCTCCTTCTCCCTCTTTCTCTCCTCTCCTCTCCAACAAAAAGGAGATTTTCCCAGGGAGGTGGATTTTGTCTACTCACGCTATTCTGAGCAAGCTGGCATTCCTCCCTAAAGAAATAGTTTGTGTTCACACCACACTCTTAAATCACTTACAAATTTAGCAGATGCATTTTTACAACATGCTGATTTTGATTTAACAAACAGCTACGTGGTCATGCCAAACTCAGTTTGGTCTTTCATTAATGCATAAGAACTGCAGCTTCTCCTGACTTGTCTATCTTCTGGCTACATTTAAGGTAGACCTGAAAGACTATTTGGAAGATTTGATCAATTCAAAAATCAGGCCACATGTCTTTCAAGCTCAAGCATTAAGTCCTCAACTTATGACCACAATGGAGCCCAACATTTCTGTTGCTAAGTGAGGCAGCTGTTAAGGGAATGATGCCCCATTTTACAATCTTTCCTGCCACAGTTGTTAAGTGAATCACTGCATTTGTTAAGTTAGTAACACGGTTGTTAAGTGAATCTGGCTTCCCCATTGACTTTGCTTGTCAGAAGGTCGCAAAAGGGGATCACATGACCCCGGGACGCTGCACAAATGTCACAAATATGAACCATATTTGATCACATGACCATGGGGATGCTGCAATGATCTTAAGTGTGGGAAATGATCATTTCATTTTTTTCAGTGGCGTTGTAACTTCGGTCATTAAACGAATGGTTGTAAGTCAAGGACTACCTGTAAAGAGCTTAGGATAGGGGTCTTTAAACTTGGCAACTTTAACACTTGTGTACTTCAACTCCCAGAATTCCTCAGCCAGCCCTCAACCAGTTGAAATCCATAAGTCTTAAAGTTGCCAAGTTTGAAGAGCCCTGTCTTAGGATTTCTCTCTGGTCTAGAACTTTGCTTAGGCATTTCATGTCAGTCTGTACTTGGACCAGAATCACCTTTAAAGAATCTCTTCCAAGCTTCCCAACCATCCCAAGTAAAGCAGACCATTCTTAGTGGTGGAGCCATTCCTTTTATCCCAATTCAGAACGGCCCACCTCACACCAACATTAGCATCTTTATTGTACCAAATACAGCAGGGCTCTCCAAACTGGGCAACTTTAAGACTTATGGACTTCAATTCACAGAATTCCTCAGCCAGTATTTCAGAGAACCCGTAAATACAAGTATTCTTTTTGCTCTAAAACATATTATTGGCCTTCTTTGCATAATATATTCCCATTATGAAATAGCCATCATTAACCGTGATTCTGCTAGATGGTTGGATGTCTAAAAACAGTTGTAGGATGACTGCATTCATCCATTCAGCTTGTTTCAATCATGGTCTAATGAATTAGCCATAATTTATTTCTGTTTAATCAGCCACAGGAGTTGAGTTCACCAATCACATTATTCCATAAGCAACAATTTACCAACCCCAGTGGCTGGGTTCGTGCTAACCATAAGCTAGCCACACAGGCTAGGTTTATACATTGCACAAGGCTGAAATGGAACCGGCAGATTGATGGTCCAGTATATTATGCAAACAGAGTTATTTTTGCAAATTAATATATTTCAATGTGTTCTTGTAAACTGACCTGAGAGTTCTGCTGAAGGGCAGTATGTAGGAACAAGCATTTCCAAGTAAAGAAGTCCTTGTGCAACATTCTGGATCTTCATTCAAAACTTTATCAGTTCCCCCAAAAAGAAAAAGAAAAATCTTCAACATAGCAAGAAATAGATTTTGACCCTGGAATTAGCCCAAGTACTTTTTCATTGGTTCCAATAGGAGATATATGACCCCCTCCTTTTCCATCCTCTATTTAAAAAAAGTATAAAAAGTATAAGTCTAGTAGGTCTATCAGCAAATTCTGATAGCAACTTAGATAGTGAGATGGGAAGTGCCCAAATTAGATAGATACATAGATGATAGATAGAAATAGAGATAATAGATAGATAGATAGATAGATAGATAGATAGATAGATAGATAGATAGATAGATAGAGATAAGCCTCATTCAATTAAGTAGGAACTGCTTTTGTATAGGTCTTCTTCTATTTATATAGGAATTCCTTGACTTATGACTGGTCACTTAGTGTCAATGTTATGATACACCTACCTGGGGAACATGTATGACCTGGATTTGAAGGTCCAATGATTGCCCCCTCCACAGTTCCATGGCTACACTTTGTGTGCTTTGCAACCAGGTTGCATCTATGGCTGTTTTCAGTGTCCTTCAATCACATGACCCGGTATTGCCAAAAACTGGCATATACTTCTGGTTTTGGGCAAAATCGATCCATAGTGAACCATGGGTTTGCCTAATGACTGTGGCGTTCACTTAACCATTGCATTTGCTTCACAACAGCTGCAAAAAAGGTCACAAAATTACATCTATTATGACTTACGACCACAATGGGCAGGCCCTGTTATAGTCATAACTCAAGGACTGCCGGTATAACATTTCTTTACCCAACGTTCTTGTCTTCTAAAACTTGAAATCTCAAATTTCTCCACAGTAGCTCTATCAAATATCGGGAGGGCACCCAGATTGGAGAGCAGATACTTTGGTCTCTTCTGTCCATCAAAAGAGGTTTGAAGTTTGAAGACAGAGACAACTTAAGCACATTTGCTTTTGTTGCATTGTGTCTCTTGAGTTTATTTTTTACTCCAGCATCTGTGTGCTTGGGAAGTCATCTGCAACCATTTATAAATACTCACATCCCACATCTCACCCAGAATTTGTTACACTGAATCTGATTCCCTAGGTAATGTGTTAAGATACATCAATGTTCCATATGGCAATATTCCTGCCTTGAGATAATCTTGAAGAATGGACCTATGGCTGTGAGCACCAATGCCTCCCCCAGATCATCTGCACTTTCTGCTCATGGCATCTATTATAATCCGGAAGGCAATGAGTCATCAGAGTACCCAATGACAATTTATGTGACAATGAAAGACCTTTCTGCAAGCTTTCTATTTCCCCATTCCCCACCTCTATCGTCTATAGCGTGGAAATTTGGCAATAGCACATAGACTTATATACTGCTTCATAGTGCTTTACAGCCCTCTCTAAGCGGTTTACAGAGTCATCATATTGCCCTCAACAAATTAGGATTTCATTTTACTGACCTTGGTAGAATGGAAGGCTGAGTCCACCTTGAGCCCCATCAAGATCAAACTCCAGGCTGTGGGCAGAGTTAGACTACGATACTGCATTCTAACCACTGTGTCACCACGGCTCTATGATAAATGTTTCCCCCAACTCTTTTCATTTGCATCCCACAAATGACTGTCTGACACAATTGCAATGATTAAAGACAGTCCCTAAAGTTTCTAGAAATTTCACACAAGCTTTAAATTCAAGCAACAAGGCTACTACAGAGAAGAGCAACAAAGATGATTAGGGGACTGGAGGCTAAAACATACAAGGAACGGTTGCTAGAATTGGGTATGTCTAGTTTAATGAAGAGAAGAACGAGGGGAGACATGATAACAGTGTTCCAATCTCTAAGGGGCTGCCACAAAAAAGAGGGGGTCAAGCTATTCCCCAAAGGACCCGAAGGCAGGACAAGAAGCAACAGATGGAAACTAACCAAAGAGAGAAGCAACCTAGAATTAAGGAGAAACTTCCTGACAATTAGAACAATTAACCAGTGGAACAACCTGCCTCCAGAAGCGGTGAATGCCCCAACACTGGAAGTTTTTAAGAAGAGACTGGACAGCCATTTGTCTGAAATGGTATAGGGTTTCTTGCCTGAGCAGGGGGTTGGACTAGATGACCTACAAGGTCACTTCCAACATTATTGTCATTGTCATTGTTATTGTTATCTTTTTTTTTCATAGGTGGAAGTCCTGAGAAAACTCCAGATTCCTTGAGAATTGAGAAAGAGAGTTAAAATAGCAAGCAGAACCTGCATTTTGGCAACATCAAAAAGCATCACAACCTTAGAAAACATACTTCCTAGCTAGATATGTTCTAAGACTAAGTGAAGTGTGGTAATAGCAATCACCTATTTTTGGATAATAGCAAAGCAAGGGCATTCTAAGCCCTAATACCACTTACTGAAAAGAAAAATATCTGTGTGTCAACAATTTTCTGGAATCAGCTGAAGCTTTACGAAGTCTAGCAGGGCTCAATGACCCAGTAGCGCCACTTCTGCTTAATGGAATACTGCCTGCTCCTTAAAAAGATTCTGGACACTTAAGAAGCCTCAAACATCATGGCTGCAGAACTGTGAAGTTTGTATAATGTACAAAGAATAGTAAGACTACATTCTCCAGACATAGAGAAAAGGCTAAGAGCGCCTTTTAAATGGGTGAATAAGGACTACAATATTCAGACTCCTTTTCAAGACATTGTTGGGTTACTGACTCTAGCAACATGGCAACCCAAGGCAGTAAGAGATTGAATTGGAAGACTTCTGTGTATGCCTCTAGAACAGTGATGGCGAACCTTTTAGAGACCCAGTGCCCAAAAACCGCCCTGCCCCCGCTCTGCCCGCCCACTCCTGCCCTGCTCCGCCCTCACCCCACCCACCCTCAGGGCCATTCACGGCATGCCACAGATCGCCCAGATGGCCCTGCAGTGCCATGGTGGCCACGCCCTCCACCCGCATCCCGCAGCATCATCTGCTGCCCAGCTGCCATGTGCTTGGCTGTGCAGCTCCGCACGGGCCGCACCCGGGAGTGACTCTTCTCCGGAGGGGGGGCTGCTGGTGAGGAGGGGGCTATGGGGGAGGTGGGGCTAGGGCGACAGCATGCGTGCCCAAAGAGAGGGCTCTGAATGCCGCCTCTGGCACTAGTGCCATAGGTTCGCCACCACTGCTCTAGAATTTATACTTTATGATGTTCCTTCTTATTTTTCTCTTAGACTTTATACAGCCTAAAAATGGGCAGAGATGGCTTCTTGGATGCTCATTGAAATGTGGATTAGAGATACCTACGGGTAATTTGGTATAGGATCGTTTAGCGATATATGAATGATTAGAGCCCTTTGAAAAATACCTTCAAGAACATGGACATAACCACATGTAGGCATTTAAGTATCCTTAATATATATAATATGCCCTCAGCTATAAATCAAGGTTAGCAAATCTCAAGATGCTAAATTAAAGCAAACAAACCTTGGTATGTTTTAACATGGCGCACACAATGTGCTAAGGTAATGACTGAGGACATACAAGATACTGAATCACAAAGTACCCAGGCCTTTTTAGCCTAGACCAGCATGCAGGATTTGATTGATTTTAGCTTAATCATTCTAGGTAATAATGATGCTTTTTTGGTGTTGTGTGAGCCCAGCTGTAGCAGTATAATATGTTGTGTGAACACAAACATAAACGTAACCTGAATTGATAGTAGTATATGCAAGTATAATAACTAAATAATGCTTTAATACAAGTAGTTGATACAAATTGTATCTACAGCATACTGTACCCCATTTCACTTTAGCAGGCAGCCAGTAATTATTTTAGATCACTCAGGTTTAGACCCAGTTCCCACAACCAGCCAGAATCCTATGCTTGCTAAACCAAGATCATCTTCACTCACCAAGAAGCTTTCTACTTTATTTTCCTCCTTAAGTACTGTACATTTCCCGTCTGTTCTTCACATTTCAAAGACTGTGTCATTTTTTGTCATGTAAAGATTCACTCCTGCAGAAGTCATTCATTATGACACTCTTGTAGATAAAGTTCAGTACCTCCAACAAATTATAATTCCCAGGCTTGGGTTGGGGAAAAGCAGCTATGATCACCATGACTGATTAAAAATTAAACGCTTGAAATGAAAAAAATATGTTTAACATAAAACTTTAATTTCCTTCATGTTTCCTATTTCAGAAGTAGCCCACATGCCTTTTAGTCAAATCTACATCACCTGGTTCTGCTTTTTTTGCATCAATTTCATTTGCAAATAAAAGGATTCAGTACAGCTGTAGGCATTTAATTCCTGGCTTAGCTGCAGCGGAGTTTTGCAACAGCTTGGCCACCAGGTGGAGACAGCAGACCATCAACCTCTCTTTGAACAAATCTTGCCATCCATCCATCCAATGTAGAGAAAGAAAACAGACAAACTGGGTCTGTAGATTGCACTCCAGTTAAATGCTTGTATGTTCTTGTTGTTGGCAGTTCCCCCTCACAAACATGTCTTTCATTTCAGTCTATAGCAGCCTATTGGATGTTCTTAACAGAAAATTAAAAAAAGAAGAAGCTGTGCTGGTTGTGTGGCTGTGGGTTATGTGCTGGCTGTGGGTTATGGTACCTGCCAAAGGGAGACAGCAGCTGATCAAGAATTCTGCTCCCAGTATTGGAGCAAACGCGGCCACATCTTTATATCAACCAAGGAGAAATTTTGTAGGATTCAGCAATGCTGGCACTTACCCCATTCTAGGATAAGGCAATAAACACGAGCAGAAAAGAAGGGTATCTCAGCCAGCCTTTGTGCTATTAATAGCAGCTCATGTGAACTGAAAACAGCGGCTGAGGAAATATCATCACCACCTCATGTTTACGTATTGCTTGGCTGTGAAAGGCAGAGCTGCGGAGACAGGCTAAAGCAGGGGTAGTCAACCTTGGCTCTTTTATGACTCGTGGACTTCAATTCCCAGAATTCTGGGAGTTGAAGTCCACGAGTCATAAAAGAGCCAAGGTTGACTACCCCTGGGCTAAAGTGTTGGACTCAACAGATCTTACCGCTAGGAAGAAAAAAAAAAGTCTATACATATCAACCATGTTTATAGGTTTGGTTTTGCCCAAAGTTGCTCTGTAGCCTTTTGGGTTTCCCGCTTGTCTCATCTTTCCATGATGTCATTTTCACAGAGATATGTTGCAGACTCCGTGGGTCAAAGAATTCTGACTGGCAGGGTGTAGTAGGAAGAGAGCCTTCTCTGCTTTGACCCCACATTATGAAATAACGGAATAACAGATTTGGAAGAGACCTTGGAGGTCTTCTAGTCCAACCCATTGCTCAAGCAGGAAATTCTATACTATTTCAGACAAATCGTTGTCCAATCTTTTCTTAAAGACCTCCAGTTCTGGAGCACCCACAATTTTTGGAAGCAAGTCGTTCTACCTTAATTGTTCTAATTGTCAGGAAATTCTAGGTGTTGTTCCAGGTTGCTTGTTCTAGGTTGGTTCTCTCCTTGGTTAGTTTCCATCCGTCACTTCTTGTCCTGCCTTCAGGTGCTTTGGAGAATAGCTTGACTTCCTCTTCTTTGTGGCAGCCCCTGAGATATTGGAACACTGCTATCATGTCACCCCTCGTCATTCTTTTCATTAAACTAGACATACCCAATTCCTGAAACCTTTCTTCGTATGTTTTAGCCTCCAGTCCCCTAATCATCCTTGTTGCTCTTCTCTGCATTCTTTCTAGAGTCTCAAATATCCTTCCCCCAGAGGTGAAGTGGGCCCCTACTTTCTGGGCCTTCCTAACAGGGGACAAAACATGTCTCTGTGGCCTTAAGTGAAGTCTCAAAGGATAGGGAATCCTGGGGTGGGTTGATGCCATCAGAGCCCCCCCTCCACTTTTACCAACCACTTTTAACAGGGTTAAACTGCCTTCTTCCCTTTTTGTATGTTTGAAATTGCTAGAATATTATAATTAAATAATAATAATAATAATAAATTAATGTTAGTATTTTAATTTTAACTTTATAGACTACCGATGTTGTACTGTACACTGCCCAGAGTCCCTCCCTGAGGGAGATGGGCGGTTTACAAATGCAGAATATAAATAATATAAATATAAATAAATAAGCACCAGGAAAGTATTTCTTTTAGTAGCATTATAACATTATTGATACAGGTAGAATGCATCCTCAGGCAGTTCTTGTTATGGTTTCAGGGAGTGAGGGAGAAGCCTTGTGTCTTTTTACAGCACTCCCTTTTTTGTCTTCTCCTCCCATTATTAAATACATTAGGTACCTGGGCTAAGGTGAGATTAATGAAGCATAAGGAACCATCAAGAATTTCAAATGGGTTTCATTCTCATTAAGGCTGACTTCAAGTATTAGTCTACTGGAATGAGTAGGTTATCA
Source organism: Protobothrops mucrosquamatus (assembly GCF_001527695.2). NCBI lineage: Eukaryota > Metazoa > Chordata > Lepidosauria > Squamata > Viperidae > Protobothrops > Protobothrops mucrosquamatus. The sequence continues at coordinate 299,243 of NW_015386722.1, forward strand.
GCAGTCTTACGTGCTAGTGCCACCTCCAGCCTGGTGCTTCCACATGCCTTCAGCACGCTAGCTGATGTTGATTGAAAAAAAAAGAGTGTTTTTGTGTATCACACCTGGAGAAGACCAGGTTGGGCAAGGTGTGTGTTTGTAATATGAGTTTTTTAAGAAAAGATTGGACAACCATTTGTCTGACATGGTATAGGGTTTCCTGCCTGAGCAAGGGGTTGGACTAGATGACCTCCAAGGTACCTTCCAACTTATCATCATCATCATCATCATCATCATCATCATCATCATCATCATCATCATCATCATTATTATTATTATTGATGATCATCGCACAGTCAGCCAGATGTTCAGACTGGATTTGGCATTTTGTCTACCTTTCGAGTCCTTACCAAAGACCTGGGATAGGCAGATGTGGATGTTTGATGGTATTACAGATATCGTTGCAGGATATTATTATTATTATTATTATTATTATTATTATTATTATTATTATTAATGTTTCTGATAACTCAGAGTAAAACATTAGGGAAACAAAGGAACCACAGAAGACAACACTTGACTCAGGATGTGAACTTGAATGGTCCAAAGAACATTAAAGTCGATGTTCTGCACTTTAGGATCTAATGCTTTCAGTTTCTTAAATCTGTCCACAGATTTCATGGAACCTGAGTTGTGGAACAAATCTCCCAAGTCCAGATTTAAGGATAATACCCAGTGATAAGCCTGACTGTAATAACATCTGGTTAGAAGAAGGAAGTCTTCAAAACTAATCAAGGAGAGAACCAACACAGAATTAAGGAGAAATTTCCTGACACTTATAACAATCAATGGAACAATTTGCCTAAAAAAGTTGTGGTGCTCCAACACTGGAGGTTTTTAAGAAGGGACTGGACAATGATTTGTCTGAAATGGTATAGGGTCTCCTGCTTGAGCAGGGGGTTGGACTAGAAGACCTCCAAGGTTCCTTCCAATTCTGTTATTCTGTTCTGTTATTCAGTCCAGTTTCCAGACCTGCTGAAAGGAATGTTTGGTTCAAACAACACATTAAACCCTGACACAGCCTGGTTAGTTTTGGCTTAATACCATGTGTAAACTCAACACTGTGAGGGTTAATTTAGAAGTGAATCGAAAAAATGCAATATTCTATGGTTAAACAAATAAAGGCATAACAGAATGCACAAAAGCCAAATACTATGAATAAATGGAACAAGTGCAGAGAGACTACCTTAAGCAAAATAATCCATCAAGACTACAGGTAATCCTCCAGTTATGACCACAACTGAGTGCAAAATTTATGTTGCTAAGTGAAACATTTCTTAAATGAGTTTGTCCCATTTTACAACTTTTTTTGCCACAGTTATTAAGTGACTCACTGCAGTTGTCAAATTAGTAGCATGATTGTTAAGTGAATCGGGCTCCCCCATTGTCTTTGCTTGTCAGAAGGTCGCAAAAACTGATCCCATGACCCCGGGACACAGCAACCGTCATAAATACGAACCAGTTGCCAAGCATCTGAATTTTGATCATGTGACCATGGGGATGCTGCAACGTTGTAAGTGTGAAAACCGGTCATAAGTCAGTATGGTTATAACTTTGAACAATCACTAAATGAACCGTTGTAAGTCAAGAACGACTTGTATAGGAAAATTCAACAAATGTTGGTCCTCTTGGTTGGAAATGAAGTATAGTTGAGTAAGCAAGTTAGGAACGATGGGAACAGTCATGCAATATCTGGAGGCTGGGAAAGAATCATTTCAGTGGTGAGACTGATTTGTTCAGGAGGAAACCAAATGTTCAGTCCTCCCACAAACAAAGGTGATTATAGACCGAAGCTCCACTATCTTCTCCATCAACCCAAAATACGAATCATGGGCTTGTTTTGTGGGAGGGAAACTCCATGCGATGCATTTTGTAGGAAAACTTCCTCCTTCCTAACACTGATTTGCTGATACGCTGATACCTTTTCCTCCTGGCTAAGGTACCGCCAATGTGCAGTGATTCATCTTTGGGACAAAGAAAAGGAACTACAACCTTGCAGCTGTGTCTATGGAGCTTCTCAGTCATCCAGGTCATGGTTGTCCCAAAGATGCTTTTCCAAAAGGCAACTGGACTTTCTTTATTTTTCCTTGAAGATGTTTCACTTCTCATCCAAGAAGCTTGAAACTGAAGAAGCTTCTTGGATGAGAAGCAAAACGTCTTCAAGGAAAAACAAGGAAGTCCAGTTGCCTTTTGGAAAAGCATCTTTGGGACAGCCTTGGTCTTCTGAACCTACCTACCTCCTTCCTTCCTTCCTTCCATCCTTCCTTCCATCCATCCATCCATCCCACATGCTGCTCAATTCCTGAGTGGCTTCCAGATGGTACATAAATAAGATAGAAATAATTAAAAGTTTTTTTAAAAAAAGGGCAAACTCCAAACCTCAACTTCCTAACCATTGACATATCAAGAAAAGAGCAAAAATCACCGGCGGCAGGATGGAGTTTGCCATACCGCCAATCCCCAAAGATTTTGATTGCTTTCCTGAACACCAATACAGATGATGTTAATCTGAGATGCAGCGGTTTGTTCAAAGGAGAAGAGCAAGTGAAGAGAGAACATAGCTTTGTGGTCTTTAAGGAGCACGATCTCTCACGGATGGAACTCAAAACTTCCATGAAAGTTCTTATTGTCACCTACAGTGTGTAGAAACAAAAACATCTTCCTTATTGTCAAAAAGTGCAATTATGGTTTTCCAGCCCAAGGGCCACCCTCTCAGTGGCATGCCACATCCTTCAATTAAGGTAGCAGAGCTAGGGATCTGGGTTGGGTCTAGGGCAAAAGCTTAATTAGGTTTCAGTTACAATTGCACTGTAATGACAGCTGAATTAATAAAACAGTTAATGTGATCACTCCCTGTGCTGTGTAATAATCTCTGCCACATTAAAAAAAATTTGGTGATATTAAAATTATGATTAGCAGCTGTTTCTGGAAGGGTTGTAGGAGACACACCCAAAGATGGCAGGGGACACTTTGCAGCTGATTCCCAGAATTGAAGCTTCTGTTTGTCAGGACTGGGAACATAAAACAGGCTGAGCATAAAAATGCAGTCACCACCCCCATGAATGCTTCCAGGGCTTTATGCAATCTTCCCTTGAAGAAACAGAAGAAAGAGGTAATTTTTGCATACAAAGGCAGTGGTTTTTATTATTCTTCAAGGTGCAGGGCAGGGCCTTAATCAGTGATGGCGAACCTATGATATGCATGTCAAAGGTGACATGCAGTAACATGCCAACATTCACCCACCCTCGCCAACAACTATTCTCCAATGTTCACCCTGTTCTGGTGTGATTTTCAGAGGCTGCAGGGATCACACAAGAATGGGATGTGCTCTTGAGCATCCTCTGGACTGGAAGCAGCCATTTTGGAGAAACAGCTGTGGCACCAGGGCTGACGTCAAGCCCCAGGCC
>NW_015386722.1:303855-306549 GCF_001527695.2 Protobothrops mucrosquamatus
TTTTCTTCCAAACCGATTCTAGGATCCTCTTCCAACAATTAATCAGTGGAACGGTTTGCCTCTAGAGGTGGTGGGTGTTCCAACACTGAAAGTTTTTAAGAAGAGACTGGACAACCATTTGTCTGAAATGGTATAGGATCTCCTACTTGAGCAAGGGGTTGGACTAGAAGATCTCCAAGGCCCCTTCCAATTCTGTTATTTGGTCCAATTTCCAGACCTGCTGAAAGGAATGTTGGGCTCAAACATCACATTAAGCCGTGAGACAGTCTGGTTAGTTTTGGCTTAATATGTTCCAACTCTGTTATTCCCTATTCCATGATTTTAATTTGTGTTGTCTGAAATATGTTATCATATTTCTATGATACCTATTGTTATCGTAACTCACGTCAGTGAAGGTGGCTTTAAAGCTGGAACAATCACTTAAAAGTTTAATCTCATTGCAGTTTTTCTTCTAATCTCAGATACATCATAGGAATTCTTAAGGATAAAATCTACAGCTGTTAGATTTCCCATCCCCCATGAAAATTATTCTTCACTGCCTACCTACCCAGCTCTCCACAGTTATGAATGATGAGATAATTTTTAATATTACGCCTGTTTTCATGAACTGAAACTGATTCTAATGTGCTTTTTAACTGGACAACCATTGATGATGTCAGATCTGCTACAACTTAAAGCTCTAAACAGAAATGATCCTTGGCTCCATTTGTTGAGGAAAGTATAGTTTTATTAGAAGTCAAGTGCATTGCAGTAGTGGATAGCCAGAATTGAGAATCACCCCCCAGAACCCCTAAGTTCAACTTTTCCCTCCCTTAGCTGCCTCCCATCCCTTGCCCCCCAACCAAGTTCAAGCAAGATCTTCTGAGAATGGTCACTTCAAGCATAGGTCGGTATGCAGCTGTGTTCATCTCTCAACCAGGTGACCTTGAAGCAACGTCTTGGTGAGAGGCAGAAGTTACTTTCATTTTCCCTCAAGCATCCCCCCTCCCACCCACCCCTTCCCATAGTCCATGGCAGACTGTCACTCCATGGTATTGAAGCATAAACGAGTGTGAGGTGGCAGCTGACAGATGACATGATCTGCTCCTGTAGTAATGTGGAATGGCTAGTAGAGGTGAAGTTGTACTTGAAATGCAGATAATGAAGCTCTTCAAAGACCCTCTGATTCCTCGAATGCAACATTCTGTGTTGAATTGTGGCATTTTATCATTTATTTTTTAGATTTACGTGCTGCCCATCCTGCACAGAGGTGATCATTATGGAATACTTTCATTAAATATGTGTAATTGAGCAGAAACTTTGTTGGAAAACCATATGGGCAGGACAACGAAAGAAATTCCAGCAGAGAATCATCCACCCAGCTTTGAGAAAAATCTTGGGCGCTTCCGTCAAGTATGTATCACACCAGATGAAAAGATAAAGAATCAAGTTTAGCAGCATCATGGTTTCCTAGCTAAGGGATGCACCAATAAACTTGCCTTTGAAAGAATCCAGCTGAAACTTTAAGGTTCAGGCCTAACAATTTCAAATAATGGTGATTGTGCCTCTGAGCATGTTCAAGGAGACTTTCTTTCCCCACTAAGTGGAGATCCCTACCCCCCCACCCCATGCAAAGACTGGATTGGTAGGGAGGATACACAAAATGAAGACAGACTGATATGGCAGCACTTTGGTAGCACCACTTACCATAGGGCAGTGGTGGCGAACCTATGGCACGCGTGCCAGAGGCGGCACTCAGAGCCCTCTCTGTGGGCACGCATGCCGTGCACCGGAGATGGCGAGGGACTGGCCCCTGTCGCCTTGGCCCCTCCCACCCAGTCTGCCATGACCACAGCGGCCACGCCCACCCGGCACCCAGTGATAAATAAGTGGGTTTTGGGTTGCAGTTTGGGCACTCGGTCTCTAAAAGGTTCACCATCACTGCCATAGGGGGTCTATGAAAACTCACCATGGCCAGCTCACCACGGCCAAGTTCCTGCAGCCAAGTCTCTGTGGCCAACTCTCCATGGGACAAAAGTCATACTAATATTGAAGAAATAGTGGTATAGAATCATTTAAAGAAAAGATGTCAAAGGAGGGACAAAATGAAATGTGAATGACAAAACATTAAAATGTTTTTAAATAATTTTAAATAATTAAATTGAATTGTTGAATTGTTCTGCAGCGAGTTGTCCCTTGGCCGTGGTGAATTGGCCGTGATGAGTTGGCCATAGCGAGTTGCAGTGAGTTGTCCCATTCTGCTTCTAGAAGTGGTGGGTCACATAACTAAGTCAATGCTCGTTACTGAAGTTAATACTGTAAAGGTAGCAATCTTGTAAACCAGGGGTTCTCAACTTTTTCTTCACCACGGATGAAGTTTGAAGTTTGAAGTTTGAAGTTTTATTGCATTTATATCCCGCCCTTCTCCCAATGGACTCAGGGCGGCTTACAGCCAATTAAAAACAGAACAATCAATACAAGTCTACAAAATTTAAAATCAATTAAAAGATATATACAATAGGCCTATTCATATTGTAAAATTAATTAAAAACCCGTTTAAAATATCCCTAGGCCAGTCCTGCCTGCTGAAACAGCCATGTCTTGAGGGCGCGGCGGAAGGAGGGGAGATCCGGAATCAACCGGATCTCTGGGGGCAGCTCGTTCCAGAGGGTGGGGGCTCCAACAGAGAAGGCTCTCCCCCTGGGGGTCGCCAAC
>NW_015386722.1:308886-311450 GCF_001527695.2 Protobothrops mucrosquamatus
AATTACCTTAATTATATTTATTTTAATTTCTGATTTGGATAATTGCTTTGACTTCATAGTTATGTTTTATAGTCTGTATTTTTAAAATTGTTGTGAAAGCGCCTGTATTTTAAAAAGAAAGTAGCCAGGGTATAAACAAATGATGTGTGAACCCAGCTTTTGTTATGTTAAATGCGACGGAGCCGTGTCTCTGGAGATTATTATATATGATAATTTTGGAGATTTGATGTTTCCAAAGCAACATGCCCAAGGCAAAATGTTTCCAAAGCAATTTATGTCAATCCAATCTCTGGAGTTTTCTTCTTGAAGCTATTCAGATGCTACAGCTGATAAGGAAAGCACTCCCCTCCCCACCTCCCTGTGGGAAGATCCCTGAGGAGGCTTGGTGCCCGGAATGGCACAACATGGTAAAATTCAGTTCTTGGTTACAAAGATGACTGCAGTTTCTGTCCATTGAGCCTCCTCCAGATGTCTTAGGTAGGACAAGAAGTCTGAGAACTGAGGTCCTACCACATCTGGAGAGTAGCAGAGGTAATGATATTGGAAATGACTTTGAGAGACAGGAGAGAAACTTGCAGATGGGACTACAAGCATGTAAAAGATATCTCAGCCCGCAGAAGGAGAGAAGGCATGGGAAACGTTTTAGAAGGGACTCTCCTTAGTTTTCTGGAGAGTAAAGGGAAAGGAGGGGAGAAATACCTGTTAATCAATTCTGTTAATGCAGGGGTCTCCAACTGCTACTGGTCCGTGGTCTGTTGGGAACCAGGCCACACAAGTGGCGGGCAAGTGTACAAAGCATTGGTTGTGCGCATGAAACCATTCTTTCTCCCCAGTCGCCATCGCCGCTGCTGCTACCAATCCATGGAGCCAGAAAGATTGGGGATCACTGTGTTAATGCGACCTTACATTAAAGATAGAGCTAGTACACCTGGCTGTGCTTCTTGTTCAGACTATCTTGCAGGACTAACACATGTTGTGGAAGGCTGGTGTACAGCATGTGTTTCTCCATGAAAAAGATACTAGGGGCCTGGATTGCAGAAAAGGACAGCCAACCATTTTTATTTAATAAGTTTTTATGCTGCCCATCTCTCCTATAAGCTAACTCTGGGTGAAGTTTTCTTATATTCCTTTCAGTATCAGCCATCTGTAGTCTAGATCAGGGCTTTTCAACCAGTGGTATGGGTACCACCTGTGGTCCATTGGCACCTGGCAAGTGGTACGCGACCATCCTAGAAAAGTGGTAGCGGGGGAGGGGAATGAGCTGAACCAGTGGCAGCACTGCACAAGCCTGAGCGAAAGATGGCTGGAGCTGCAGGGCTGTCAGGGCTCAGCGGAAGCACCAGGATCAGTGCCAGGCTCCAGCCAGAGCTCAGCGCTGATCCTGGTGCTTCTGCTGAGCCCAGAAGAAGCGCCGATCAGCTGGAATGTTGCGGCATCTCCAGGGTCTTGTGATTTACATCCAGATGCTTGGCAACTGATTCATATTTATGACGGTCACAGTGTCCCAGGGTCATGTGAAGTGACCAAAACCTGCTGCAACCACCCAGCAGATGGGGGGAATAAAAACCAAACACCCCCCACCCCCACCCCCCGCCAATCCTCAACAGAAATGCTCACAACAATGAAAATCTCGGACAGGAGGAAGAGCGCCGCCAGGCGGGCAGGCAGATGTCTTGCTCGGCTGTGGCTTGGGGGGCACTTTTTTCAATGCCATTGTAACTTTGAACAGTCACTAAGCGAACTGTTGTAAGTCAAGGACTACCTGTACTTCATCACTTTTTTCCTTTTTTTGGGGGGGGGTCATCAAGTTTTTGACACCTTGCTAGGCGACTGGTGGTACTCGGATATTGCCATATCCTAAAAGTGGCACAATGGGTGAAAAGGTTAAAAAGCCCTGGTCTAGATTCCCAGGAGTTCTTAGAATGTATGTCTTTAATGGCACAAATAGTTGCTTTAATTTGGCAAGATTTCTGTCTACAGGCAAGGAACACAAAGGAAACTTCTTAGAAGAAACTCTGCATGTCTTTCTTGGTCTTTGAGATGGCATATACTAAGAAGCTTTACATGCCTTGAACACATAGCAAAATTGACAAGAATTTGTCTATCTTGATTAAATCAGTCTAAGCTGGTAACAGCAGAGTAGCTCCTGTGAAGGTGACATGTTCAGGGTTGGCTCAAGTCACAGATGATTAAATCTTCTTTCACCACCTCCGTGTCTCACCTTTTTTTGAACCTGGCCTTTTGATTAGAGATTAATCCTCCTTTGATTGCTATGCAGCTATACCAGACATGTCAAACACAAGGCCCGGGGGCCAGATGCAGCCTGCGAAGTGGTTTCATGTGGCCCAAGAAGCCATCCTGGAAACACATGTTTATTAGATCCGTGTCCCTCCTGGCTGGTACTGGCAGCCAGGGAGGGGACACGAGCCTGGTTCCAGGGAATTGTTAACGCCTCTTTGCAGGAGGGAGTCTTCCCGGCAACCCTAAAGGAAGCCGTGGTGAGGCCCCTCCTCAAGAAGCCCTCCCTGGACCCAGATGAGTTGGCCAATTATCGCCCGGTCTCC
>NW_015386722.1:312464-362161 GCF_001527695.2 Protobothrops mucrosquamatus
CCCCCCCCGGTGCATGCTGGGGAGATGTCACCCTTTGTGAGGAATGAAGAAATGCACCATCGCCTGGAAGTGGCCAGCAAATGGCCCTGGCTTACTTCACATATCCGGCTTGATGAGCTCCGGGGGAGGGGTTTTGGCAGGCAGCAGGGTGCTCTCCTCACAGCGCCAAGAGGCTGAGCCGGGCAGTGCGAATCTGATGAGAAGTGCAATGCTGCCTAGCCCCCAGCCTGCCCAGTTTCAGCAGGCAGCAAGGTGCAAAGCTGGCGAGCTTCGCACCGCCCGGCTCAACCTCTCAGCACTGTGAGGAGAGCGCCCTGCTGCCTGCCGAGACCAGGCAGGCTGGGGGCTGGGCATCGCGGAGGTAACGTTGACTCTCACGCTGCTCATGGCATCCCCTCCCCCAGAGTCCACCAAGCCAGATATGTGAAGTAGGTGAGGGCCACGTGCTGGCCACTTCCAGGCGATGGTGCATTTCTTTATTCCTCATGAAGGGTGACACCTCCTCAGCTGCGTTTCTTGCCTGTTTTTCTCCCTCCCTCATCTCAAATATTTTCCCACCATTCTGTACTTAGGAAGGAAGGAAGGAAGGAAGGAAGGAAAGAAGGAAAGAAGGAAAGAAGGAGAGGGAGGATCTGAGGGAAGTCCTGCCTTAGTCCTGCCCTGCTGCCCTTTTACTATCCCCTTGCCCCCTCCTCCTGGCCTATCCTGGGGGTCTCCCATCCTATTGCTAAGGAACCTTTGGATACAAAGCCAGGTCTCCTCCCATGGAGATGGAATGGGCCTCCCTCTGACTTTGCCCTCGTACCCATCATGAGCAACCTGTGTAAGGAGAGCAAGCACAGCAGCTGGAGCTTTGAGGAGGAGGTAAGTGCAGCTGGGCGCCCCCTTGGGGAAGTGGGGCTGGGCTTGGTGCTGCGGGTGCTCGAGGGCCAGGCTGGGTGTTTGACCTCTGCTGCCCAGGGTTCCGGACAGCCCGTACCACCATCCAGCCCCCTCCCCCACATAGCCTGAGAGGAACAGTGAGGCTCCTCCAGTGGACCATGCCTCGGCGCTTGCCCCAGTCCCACCCCCTTCTGCCAGAGACCCTCAGATCTGTCCCACTCCTGCCCAGGCCCCCACAGGCACCCTTGATGTGAACGATGTAGAGCTGGCCATGCCCACCCAGTAGGCCACACCCACTCCATCCACACCCACCCAATAGGCTGCACCCACCCTGGCCACCCCCCCCCCAAGGCAACCGCAATGCTGATGCGCCCCTTAATAAAATTGAGTTTGACACCCCTGAGCTATACCATTACGAAAGGCCTGGAATATGAGCATTTGGAGTCGGCTCCAAATTACAGGATTTAGTTCACCCTGTGCCTTACTCCCTGGCAAATTTCTGAAGACCGCTGATGAAGGAGGAGTAATAATAATAATAATAATAATAATAATAATAATAATAATAATAATAGTAATGAGTTGGAAGAGACCTTGGAGGTCTTCTAATCCTGCTCAGGCAGGAAACCCTATACCATTTCAGACAAATGGCTGTCCAGCCTCTTCTTAAAAACTTCCAGTGTTGGAGCATTCACCGCTTCTGGAGGCAGGTTGTTCCACTGGTTAATTGTTCTAACTGTCAGGAAGTTTCTCCTTAGTTCTAGGTTGCTTCTCTCTTTGGTTTGTTTCCATCCGTTGCTTCTTGTCCTGCCTTCAGCTGCTTTGGAGAATAGATTGACTCTCTCTTCTTTGTGGCAACCCCTGAGATATTGGAATACTGCTATCATGTCACCCCTAGTTCTTCTTTTCATTAATTTGTTTTAGTTTTTGTTTAAAAAAAACTAGAATAGCAGTGTTCTTCCAAGTGACAGGCACATTTTGATCCGCTTGCTAGAAATCACACTAAATGTCTACATGGATATAAACGTGATTGTATTTAAACACATATTTAATGAAAATTGTATTAAATTAGTTCAATTACAGCAATAACTTTTTATTTCCATATTTTATTTCCCCCTTCTGCTCAAAATTACAATTTAGCAGAAATTTTTTAGAGAATTCTGCAGGTCAGACCTAAAGCTTTGAGGAATAAATGCAGTTTGGGAACTTTAGGCTATGCCATAAAAAACTGATAGGCTAAAAAAATGGCAGCATTTCTCTGTCAGGAATTGATCTCAACAATAGACCTGTTAGCCAGTTAGTTAGTCAGTAGGCAGATCTGGTATTACTTGCAGATTCAAGGATATCCAAGGATGTAGGCTAGACTGGAAGAAGTAAATGGGAACTCCCTATATATACCATTGCTAAGGAAACAACCTGGAATCATCCATGTTCAATCAAGATGAAATTGACTGGAGGAAGTCTTTACCTATAAATGTAGAACCCACAATGAATTTTCCTTCTTCATATTTTTGGGAGAAAGCTTGAGGAAGATTTGGAGATGTCTAAACTATTGGAAAACAGAGCCGAAATGCTGCTTACATTTTAGTTGGGTGCTGCCAAGGAGAACGGATGTGGCCATTTTGTTTATTTGGGGCAGCCCTTCCCAGCTTTTCAAGGCAAAACATCCTTTGCAAAATGGCCTGTGTTCTTGAAAAACTCATCAACGGTAGCAACTAAGTTGTTCTAAAAAATATGTACCTCTTGACTGGAAGATGAGTTATGGCAATGGGACTCCCTTTTCTTTTTGGTTTGAAACTCTTCACTGCTTTTTCAAGTAGCTTCTTCAGTCTGAGCAAGTTGGTTAGGGGAACTGTATATATGCTTAATTAGAGGATCCCCCTAACCAGCTTGCTCAGGCTAATGAAGCTACTTGGAAAAGCAGTGACAAGTTTCAAATCAAAAAGAAAAGGAGTCCCTTTGCCATGACTCAACTTCCAGACAACTCTACCTGGATGACCGAGAATTTTTATTGACATGTATCTCTTGAGTTTCTTTCAGTTTTATGATTTAAGATTAAGTTTAGGAGATAAGACGAAGGTGGTCCTGCTTCAATAAAAGAAGGAAGAGAGGACTGGATTTGCATTTTCTTTGAAATTGACTGAAGGAATCAGCCAAGTTGTGCTCCCATTAAGACATAATTGGGAAAACAGCGTCAGTAGTAACACCACAGTTGTTGTCTTTCATGGACATGAGGATGTAACCATCATTGCCCCAGTATGTAGACCAAGAGTTCTTGATGAGCCAATAAAGCTCTCCTTGAAGGACACCATAACCAACAGCCAGGACAGCATGATCTAGCTCGCCCCTCTTGTTTTCTAAAAAAGATGAAAATAAAAAAAATTAACTCAGAACAAAATGCCGTTTTTATATGTGTGATTAGGCAAAAGAATGCACCAGCACCATTTGGGCTAAGTAGTGACCCAGGCTGGGACTTTTAAATCCTAGATTTACATAATTTGTGAAGATTAAATGGTCATGTTTATTACTGCAGTGATGAAAATGCAAATTGTGGGCTTCACAACTACAGTAATCAACAATGCAATTTCTCTGCTTCTCTCTGTCTTTACTGCTGCTCCATGATTCACAGCTAATGTATATCTGTTAGGGATGTGAATTATAATTAGCAACTGAGAATTTGGGAAACCTCAATATTCTGACCATTGACATCAAATAACGCCCATTAGCATTCTTTCTGCAACTGAAAATTTGCAAACACACACAAAACATCTTCATACCCTCTTCCCCCAAAAAAACTTTACATGCTTCTAAAAGTTTCATATAAACAATCACAAATGCCTTTTTTTAAAAAAAAGAGTTTATATTGGGAAATTTTACATTGAAATTATCTTATTGAAGAAATATCCCTATAACATTTCAGACAAATGGTTGTCCAATCTCTTCTTAAAGACATCCAATAATGGAGCACCCACAACTTCTGAAGGCAAGCTGTTCCACTGGATAATTGTTCTGACTGTTAAGAAATTCCTCCTTAATTCTAGGTTGCTTCTCTCCTTGATGAACTTCCATCCATAGCTTCTTGTCCTGCCCTCAGATGCTTTGGAGAATAGCTTGACTCCCTCTTCTTTGGGGCAGCCCCTGAGATACTGGAAGACTGCTATCATGTCACCCCTAGTCCTTCTTTTCATTAAAGTAGACAATTCCTGCAACTGTTCTTCATATGTTTTAGCTTCCAGTCCCCTAATCATGTTTGTTGGTCTTCCCCTAATCATGTTTGTTGGTCTTTGTTGGACTTTCTAAAGAGTCTCAATATCTTTTTTATATCATAGGGTAGTATCAATCTGAATCTATTCTGGATTGGTGAACTAGGAATGGAGAAGGCTCCATTGGTTGACCCTGCATTTGTTATTTCTTAAGCTCTTTGGAACATCTATAATTAGAGTTTTGAGAATGAATGGGATCATCGATTTGCATATTAAAAAACAGGACTGCATCAGCTGGAGATTAATAGTCATAACTATGTTGCACACATAGCCAAACCAATCTTTAACACAGGCACATGGATCATTGTGTAGGTGGTCCTGCAGAACAATTCTCCCTTCTCAACTACCCTTGCTCAAGTTAATCCAGCTTAGTAGTCTTCAAAACTGGTATCCCTTTCTCTGTTTTCTTCCTTCAGAGTGGAAGCCAACTTAGATGTAGAAAAAGGAAGGATCTGGCTGAAATATGACATATGTAGATTTCTCCTAAGGGCATAATTTGGGCCCAGTTCCTGCTAAGTATAAACTGTTCTTGGAATGTAATTTCCAAATTGCATCTTGATTTATCAGTTTCACATTAATGTGGTAAGCTAAGGGTATTTCCATACAACATTTTTGCTCCATCAACGTATTTCAGTCAACTGTGTAATTATGTCATTTTTGGTTTCTTAAACTTGCTATAATCTATAATAAAAGTACATTTAAAAAAAACAGAAGGAAACTGGCTCAGATGCTTAAGGAAGGAGACATTGTGAAGATCAGGACGAACACCCCATGGAACAAGGGCTCAGAAACTTACTGCATTTGGGCTCATAGTAGACCCCATTAGAATAGAAAGAGAAAGTCCTGTGGGCGGCATCAATGCTGACAGAGACAGGACCGTGCTTGTAAATGGCAGCCTTCAGAGCAGTGGCATTCCCAGAAGTGACATTGACGTAACTTGAGAGCTTGCCAACGAGGTGAGTCTTGTTGCTGTGACAGTAGCCATTCTGGTAGAAAGAGAACACACCCCACAGTCAGGATTCCATTTGCTGTAGCATCCATCCCCTTGGCTTAGGGGCCGCCCCTGCGAGCCCTCTACAAGTAGATGCTGTGGTTATTATTAAAAGCATTAATAAATCACGACTTTATCATAGTCATTTACAGCCTCATTTTCCCATCTCCAAAGGAGTCATTCAAAGCAGTACAGGTAGTCTTCAACCTCTAACGGTTCGTTGCGTGACTGTTCAAAGTTACAACAGCATTGGAAAAGTGACTTATGACCATGGATGTAAGTCGAGGACTACCTATATATAAATGCATAACTTAGAGCACTCAGCATGTGAGTGGCCATAAGTCAAGGGCTATCTGTATCCTAAGGTTTCTACTTAGTTGATCGTATGCCTCCCTTTACTATCCCCAAACTGTAGTTGTTCCAAACTCTGTGTTGCGGTCCTGCTTTTAGTTAATCCCAACCCCAACAGTTAATCCCAACAGATCTACAAACAACTAGTTGCCAATCGGCTTCTCTTTCAGAGCAAGTCTTAAGCCACACCAATCTTTCTCACGTAAGCAGAAAATTATTTATAATTAAATTATTAATTATAATTTAGTAGCTGACTGGCAGAAGTGATGTATAGAGAATGAGTCAGCAGAGTATTTTAGGGATAGTGTCCCTTTAAGAGACTGTATATGAGGAGAATGACAGTTGGAATCTCTCGCTCACTTGAACCATTTGAATATATCTGACTGAATGTTGTTGTTTCATGTTGTATATTAAACCATAGTTCTTTTGATAAACCACTGTCAGATGTTTGTGCTCCTGTGTTGTCACAAGAAGAAAACAAGAAAAAGGCTGAATAATTTATATTTTAAACAACACAGAGGTCTTCTGGATGCCCCTCTGACAGACAGGTTTCTGTCACTCACTTGTCCTTTGTAGGGCCCATACGACTCGGTGGTGGCAATGCCGCCATGTTTCAGGATCCATTCAAATGCCTGCCACTCCTCACCACCATCACAAGCATAGTTTCCAAAACCCCAGGAGCAGTCGATGAGAATTTGTTGAGACAAAGGGATGAGGTGGCCAGTCTGGGGAACAGAATAAAAATAGCAATAGCACTTAGACTTATATACCGTTTCACAGTGCATTATAGCCCTCTCTAAGCGGTTTACAGAATCAGCAATTTGCCCCCAACAATCTGGGTCCTCATTTTACCGACCTTGGAAGGATGGAAGGCTGAGTCAACCTTGAGCCAGTGAGAATCGAACTGCTGGCAGTTGGCCGAATTAGCCTGCAATACTGCATTCTAACCACTATGCCATCAGGGCTCAAAAATACTTTGTTCAGGCTTGGCTGCATTTCCTGGCAAGGGAGCAAAGCTACCAATTGCAGTTCCTAACGACATCAGAAAAATCACAGTAAAGGATGTGTGTGTGTATACAGTATTTTTTTTTATAGAAAGCAGTTGCATCCTTTTTTACAGCTCAGCAGACATGCAGGTAGTCCTTGACTTACAACAATTCATATAGTGATTGTTTGAAGTTACAACGGCACTGAAAATAGTGGTTTATGACCGTTTTTCACACTTATGACTGTTGCAGCACCATGATCAAAATTCTGACACTTGGCAACTGACTCAGATTTATGACATTTACTGTGTCCTGGAGTCATGTGATCCCCTTTTGTGACCTTCCGACAAGCAAAGTCAATGGGGAAGCCAGATTCACTTAACAACTGTGTTACTAACTTAACAACTGCAGAGATTCACTTAACAACTATGGCAAGATAGGTTGTAAAATGGGGCAAAACTCACTTAACAACTGTCTTGCTTAGCTACATACAGAAATTTTGGGCTCAATTGTGGTCCTACATCAAGAACTACCTGTATTGTTGTGCTTTGCAGAACAACAATCCTTCTTTCTATTAAGGAGGGTTGTTCTACTCTCATCCTTTGGAACCCTGAACAACACAAAGTTCTATGGCAGGGGTCCCCAACCTTGGCAACTTTAAGACTTGTGGACTTCAACTCCCAGAATTCCTCAGCCAGCCAAGCTGGCTGAGGAATTCTGAGAGTTGAAGTCCACAAGTCTTAAAGTTGCCAAGGTTGGGGACCTCTGTTCAATGGAATATGAAAGACAAACTAAAGGTAAAAGCTGATTGAGTTATCATAAATATCAGAAACACCATTCTAGAGTCTTTCACCCCCACAAATTAGAGCGCTGATTTCTTTCTACCCTTTCTAGCTGAATGTGGGCTCAGCTCAGGAATTTGTTTTCTCTATAGGAACAGTTTTAATCTCTCCAGTTTTCTGTTTCACTGCTAGAGCTGCTGTTTTTTTTTAAAGAAAAAAAATGTCAGTGGTATAATTTAGAAGATTACAGTTGGAGTGACTTTTGAATAGCAACTTTTGAACATTACTCCGTGTGTGGGTTTTCTTTTTTAAAAAAAACAGGCCCAAAAGCCTTACTGAGCAATCACCAGTGCTTTGATTGGCATTTCTAAGGATCTTTAGAAAGTGTTTCTAAGAGGCTATATGCTAGGGCTGTGTAGTGCATCCAAATTGAAGAAATACTTTGGAACAAGTAGGAGCAGGAACACGGCAACTGAGCCCGGAGCTCTGCATTGTCTTATGATGTCTTTCCCTTGTGCAAAATAACCAACAGAATAGAAATATACTTCATCCTTGGTAGATTTGTTGGTTGTACAGATAGTCCTTGACCTACAAACACAACTGAGCCCAAAATTTCTGTTGCTAAGTGAGGCATTTGTTAAGTGATTTTTGTCCCATTTTACGACTTTCTTGCCACAGTTGTTAAGTGAATTGCTGTAGTTGTTATGTTATTAACACAGTTTGTTAAATGAATCTGGCTTCCCCATTGACTTTGCTTGTCAAAAGGTCACAAAAGCAGATCACGGAATCCCCGGACCCTGCAACCGTCATAAATATAAGCGAGTTGTCAAGCATCTGAATTTTGATCATGTGACCATGGGGATGCTGCAACGCTTGTTAAGTGTGAAAAACGGTCATAAGTCACTTTTTCCAGTGTTGTAACTTTGAACGGTCAGTAAATAAACTGTGGTAAGTCAAGGACTACCTGTATTCACATAATGTTCTCTATAAAATATGTCTGACAAGCCCTAGTGGCTAAGGCAAAATTAAAGCAACCATATTATGTCTTAATGAGTTCTATGAACCAAGTCATTGAATTGGACTGTAACAGGGGATGAGTAACTATGGGCCCTTTACCACCTGTGGACTTCAACTCCCAGAATTCCTGAGCCAGCCCGGAATTCTGGGAGTTAAAGTCCATAGGTTGTTGAGCACCCGAATCTGTCCAGCCCTGGACTATAATGTTGATTCTTTGTTTTGTCTGACCATATTATGGGGATAGAGCCACTCTCAAAATGCTAATCTTAGTTTATGCTGTACAACCATCCTACAACATCATTCTAATTTGTAATTAAATGCATTATTCAAAACAATTAAATTAGGAAGAGGAATGAATTAATTTCTCTTTGCTTATGTAAAAACTAATGGTCGGAAAAAACATTTATACTTGTTAAAACAAACTACTTAAAGATATTAGTTGAAAGAATTTGGCAACCTTAGCCATGTTCCTATGTAGATTTTTTTGGTGGATATTACTTCCCTCTTTGGCAAATGTATTGATATAAATCATCCATTATTCTATTTCCATATTTAGCCTAGTTACTTATGTTATTTTTCTTTGGTTACTGATGTAATAGTAATGTTTGTTCTGTAACTTCCACTAGTGATATTAACCTATTGGAAACAAGACCAGGATAGTGATATCTGTATCTATATCTGTATCAATCAATCTCCATCAATATCAGAACAGAGAGCCAGTTTGGTATGGTGGTTAAGGTGCTGGCCTAGAAACCAGGAGAATGTGAGTTCTAGTCCCACTTTAGGCATGAAAGATGACTGAATGACTGGGCCAATCCCTCTATTTCAGCCCAGCCCACCCCAAAGGGTTGTTGTTGTGGGGGAAAACAGGAAGGGAAAGGAGTATTAGATATGTTCACACCTTGAGTTACTTATAAAGAGGGGATTCCCCCGTGCCATCACTCTGCCGAACACTTCATTCTTATAGCACTGTCTCATTTATCATCTTCTCATCTTTCCTACTATCTTCTCCGATTGGTTTCTTATGATTTATCAATTGTTGTTTGTAACACGATTAATGATTGTAACTATGATTTATGACCTATGGCCTATTACTTGCTGTTTATATGTACATTGTGAGCTTATGCACCGGAGACAAATTCCTTGTGTGTCCAATCACGCTTGGCCAATAAAGAATTCTATTCTATAAAAATCAGATACAGACAGACAGACAGACAGACAGACAAATAGTGGTTCTTCGGCAGCCTACATGAGAATTAGGCAAAGCATTGGAGATGCAAAACTTTCCAGGCTTGAAACATTCTGCTGCAATTCTCCCTTCCAAACAATTAACATGAACGTATTTTGGAACAGGGTCTTTTGAATTTTGCACACTCCTATTAACCGACATCTTCCAAAATGTAAGGAATGAAGCAGTTCCTACCTTAAGGAAGAGAGCTCCTTCAAGGGATCCCGTACTAGAAAAGCTCCAGCAGGAACCACACACAGCCTGGTCTTTGACAGGAGTCACTGCCCCTGGAAAGAGCAAAGAGAAAATTTTTGCACACTTGCCTTGCCATCCTCCTGCATACCTCCTGTTATGCTGTTTATCTTCAAATGCTGCCAAACAAGATCAGAATCCCATACTTTTTTCTTTTGCAATAGGAAAAATCCAAAGGATATTTAGAACAAGGTTTAACTTTTATCCACCCACCCCAAAACAATCAAGTTTTTATTTTTTATCTTTTGCATTTTCTACCTATGCCGTTTAGTATTTGTACCTAGCTCAACTCTTTTGTCACATCAGGCAAGGACAAAGTCTATTTCTCCATTAGTGATTTTCAAAATCTTCTAGTATTCCTCTACTATCACTGGTGATATAAAGCCTATTCTCATTACTGTTCTTTTGGTACAGTAACAGTTGGATGATTCTAGAAGATGCAATGTCTGGGTGAAGAAGTGGTCCAAGTGAGCAATCAGCAAAAACATCCTATTATTAATTGCAACAAAAGGGAATAGAAGGAAAATTAGAACACTACTATAATGTAGTTTGCAAAGAAATGACGAAAACCATGTTGGAAAAGAAAGGGAATCAATCCTCTCCCTGTTTGAATAATAACTATAAAAAAACCTAAAAACAAAACAAAAAACTCAGGAAACTGGTTTATTACTAACATCAACCTACATTCTTGTTAGTTTCCATCTGACAATGAAGTTCAAAGCCAAACCTTGAAGTTGGTAAATCATTCTTAATGGCTGGGTGATGTTGGAATGAGGCCATGATGGCTTAACAAGTAAGTTGGCTTGTGACGAGATGGGTGGTAAACAAATTTTAAACTAACAAACATACAAATAAATAATAAAGGTTTAAAGCTGCCTATTTTTCACCTCAGGTGAATTCAATGGCAATTCGAGAAACAGAAGGTTGACTAGAGGTACAGATGTAGATGTAGTCTCAACTTACAAGCGTTTATTTAGTGACCGTTTGAAGTTTCAACAGCACTGGAAAAAGTGACTTATAAGCACTTTTCACACTTATGACTGTTGCAGCATCCCCATGGTCACATGATCAAAATTCAGACATTTGACAGCTGACTGATATTTATGCCAGTTGCAGTATCCCAGGGTCACCTTTTGTGACCTTCTGACAAGCAAAGTTAATGGGCAAGCCAGATTCATTTAATAATCATGTTATTTACTTAACAACTGCAGTGATTCACTTAACAATTGTGTTTTGGTTAGCAACAGAAATTTTGGGCTCAGTTGTGGCCATAAGTTGAGGACTACCTGCATTGAAGATGGGGCAGCATGGCTGAGGAAGAGAAAAAAATTAGACAATGTGTCATGGCTGATGGGAGATTTAGAAGTTTCCCAACTCCAAAATGAGTCTGGATGACTTAAACTTAAAATAGAAAAGGCCAAGGCCAAGGCCTGGAAGACGTACCTCCTCTGTGCTGCTGAATGACTGTCACAAAGATGACAGTTTACTAACCATGCTCGCCCCAAACTACCAATACATACCATAGAGTCTCCAATCCAAACTTTCTGGCAGGATGAGGCCTGTGTAAATCTCCTCAGGGAAGGGCAGCCCCTTGTTGGGTGTTGTGCTCTTGAGCTTCCCCCTCATCACAGCCATCTCTTCCAGGGTGAGATCTGCCAAGTGATTCAGGGCCAGCTTAAATGGAAGGTTGGCTCGATTCTTGGAATGGACAAACCTGGGAAAGGAGGAGGAAGAGGAAGAGCTAAGCTAGGTACTGGATATCATCTAACTTTCTGACCCTTAAAGGCCCTTCTGTCCTAAGATCAAGGTGGGAGGGGAGAGTCAGCAAGTAATGGACACCCACCTAAAAAGTATCCTTTCTTTTCTTTCGTTTGGAAATTGTGCTTTCTTTACTTTCTTGATGACAAAGAAACAATTGAAATTTAAGATATGGCCCACATTTTGTACCTTCACAAAATGGTGGACATGGCGTCTGCTTCTTCGAGAAGCCACTTCACCACTCTCTGAGTGGTTTCACAGAGTCAGCATATTGCCACCAACAATCTGGGTCCTCCTTTTACTGACCTGGGAAGGGTGGAAGGTTGAACCAACCTTGAGCCAGTGGGAATCGAACTCCTGGTAGTGGAATGAAGAGTTAGCCTGCAATACTGCATTTCTAACCACTGTGCTACCACAGCTCTTAAGTGTGGATGCTCCCTTTTGTACCTTCTAATCACCCTACTGGTCACTGGCCCCACGATTTTGGGACTCTCAACTATCCAGGCTTGACCTCTGGATGAGTTTTTCAATCTTCACTTTTGGTAGCATATGAGAACTTTTGGCACCAGTTCTAAGCCTTGTTTGATTGCTGCTTGTTTTGACAAGTGTTGTTTTATAATGTTCTTGATTATGCATTTTAATCTCAGATGTAAATTAATTTCACCACTGATACTACAGGATAACATCAGAATGGTTTACATGCTAATGTTTCCAGGGACGCACAGACTTAAAACTTGGCTGGTGAGATGGGAAAAGAAGCTTTCACCTGGCCACCCATGTCTTTGTACAAATGACAATGAAAGCCTTTGAACTTGTGTTAAAATGATACGGCAGAGCTAAAGTCAGAATATTAAGGAATAGTAAAGAGGAAAGAGTGCAACCAATTATTTGTAGAATGTATCTTGGCCACCACGATGTAAAAAAGATGCTGAGACTCTAGAAAGAGTACAGAGAAGAGCAACAAAGATGATCAGGGGACTGGAAGCTAAAGTATATAAGGAACGGTTGCTGGAATTGGGTATGTCTAGTTTAACGAAGAGAAGGACGAGGGGAGACATGATAGCAGTGTTCCAATATCTCAGGGGCTGCCACAAAGAAGAGGGAGTCAGGCTATTCTCCAAGGCACCTGAGGGCAGGACAAGAAGCAAGATGGAACTAATCAAGAAGAGAAGCAACCTAGAACTAAGGAGAAACTTCCTGACAGTTAGAACTGGACGTTTTTAAGAAGAGACTGGACAGCCATTTGTCTGAAATGGTATAGGGTTTCCTGCCTGAGCAGGGGGTTGAACTAGATGATCTCCAAGGTCCCTTCCATCATCATCATCATCATCATCATCATCATCATCATCATCATCATCATCATTTTTTTTCAAGCCTTTCCTCCAATAATGAGCACATTTACTGATTACAGAGAAAGCTCTTCTGAGACAGGAAATGTTTTTCATCAGAATACAGAATAACAGAGTTGGAAGGGACCTTGAAGGTCTTCAAATCCAACCCCCTGCTCCAGCAGGAGACCCTATACCATTTCAGACAAATGACTGTCCAGTGTCTTCTTAAAAACCTCCAGTGTTGGAGCATTCACAGCTTCTGGATGCAAGTCATTCCACTGATTAATTGTTCTAGATGTCAGGAAATACTTCCTTGGTTCTAGGTTGCTTCTCTCTTTGGTTAGTTTCCATCCGTTGCTTCTTGTCCTGCCTTCAGGTGCTCTGGAGAATAGCTTGACCCCCTCTTCTTTGTGGCAGCCCCTCAGATATTGGAAGACTGCTATCATGTCACCCGCAGTCCTTCTTTTCATCAAACTAGTTCTTTTCTTCTCTCTCCTGTCCTTCTACCAACCCCCCTCCTTCCCTCTGCCTCTTCTCCTGAGGCTTTGCACCTCATGTTGTGGGTGAAGGTGTGCTTCCGATGGTCCATCTCCTGCTCAGTGTCATAGCTCTTTCCAAAGCGTTTTCTGTAATGGTGGAACAGGCTGTGGGCACGATCCTCCTGTCCACCAACAAAATCAGCCATGGGGTTGGCCATGATGTGGTGCTCTGTGGAATCTCCTGGCAGCTCATCACACACTTTTGTTTCTAGGGAGGAAGCACAATGCACATGTGGGTTTCGCAATACCCATGGAGCACTGAAATGCAACAGTCTACTTCACAAATCCAGAGAAATATTCTGAAACCAGGGAATCTGAAGACTTCTGAGGGCTAGGCTCTCCTATGGGTAGCTCTCGACTTACAGCCATTCGTTTAATAACCGTTTGAAGTTACAACGGTATTGAAAAAAGCAACTTACAGTCATTCCTTGCACTTAGCAACTGTTGCAGCATCCCTACGGTCACATGATCAAAATTTGGGCACTTGGCAACCAGCATGTTTCCTGCCTGAGCAGGGGGTTGGACTACATGACCTCCGAGGTCCTTTCCAATGTTGTTGTTGTTGTTGTTGTTGTTGTTGTTGTTGTTGTTGTTATTATTATTATTATTATTATTATTATTATTATTATTATTATTATTATTATTATTATTATGTATTTATGATAGTTGCAGTATACCGGGGTCATTGGATTGTCATCTGTGACCTTCCCAACCAATGTCTGATAAGCAAAGTCAATGAGGGAAGACAGATTCGCTTAATGACTGCATGATTTACTCAACAACTGCAGCGATTCACTTAGCAAACATGGCAAAAAAAAAAATCAGGCAGGAGTCAATCACCTTGTTTAGCAATAGAAATTCTGGTCCCAATTGTAGTTGTAAGTTGAGGACTTCCTGTATAGGGCAGAGAGAGGGAGAATCTTCCTAACTGGCAAATAGGGAGCCAGGGAGAAAGGATCAACAGCAGGAGAAGAGATTTAGTCACCCTAGCATGGATCCCTCAAAGACTAGCTGCAGGTCTTCCAGTATCAGTGGTCCTCAACTTCTGACCATGATTGAGCCCAACATTTTCACTGCTAAGTGAGGCAGTTGTTAGGGAGTTGCACCTCATTTTATGACCTTTTTTTGCCACAGTTAATTCCTGCAGACTATGAAATTTACAGGTTCATATTTGTCTTATCTTGTATTTCTACAAATATGTATCTTGATTTGAGCTGATAATTTTACATGCCCTAGAAAGTTCTTAAATGCTGTATAGCTGTGTTTCTCAATCTTGGCAACTTAAAAGATAGGAAGAATTCGACTCCCAGAATTCCAAAACCAGCATTCCTCTCTCTCTCAGCCCAACCTATCTCGCAGAGCAGTTGTTATAGGGAAAAGAGGAGGCAGGAGTATTAAGGTATGTTCACTGTCTTGAGTTAAAAGTGGGATAAAATTCAAATACTATGGAGAGCATGCAGCTTTAAGCCATGTTGGTCTCTTTTGCAGGAATAAATTCTTCCTAGCTTACATGATCGAAGTTGCCAAACATCAAATCACAATGGAAAACAGAGAAGGGAAGGGCACATATCCACAGGCCAGAAAGTCATTAAAAGAGCATATAAATTTCCAAGTGCCTTAAGCAAGGCCTATGGAGAGGGTGGAGATTGTATCTGAAGCTCTGTAATACAAGCCATAAATATCTGCCCAAATTAACATCATATATAATATCCCTGCAAGCTCCCTGATAGGGTGGAATGGAAGGAGGAGGAGGAGGAGAAGCTGGGTAAAGGCAGATGGTGTCGTTTTTCAGCATCTATATTGCTTTAGCTCCAGCTGATCCAACATTTTTAGATGAAATGTTGGGAGTCCCTTTCTCTGCAAGAAAACAAAAGGTCATTTGCAGGGCATTCTCCAATCTGCTTTTTGATTTGGGTGGCTGGAGTCAGTTTTGGCCTGTACTGCTAGGAACGGGAGCTGCGGGAGATGAAAAATGGCACTTGGAAAGCAATACAATTGTTGAGGTTTGCAAGATCAAAGGGGCACAGAAAGAAATAAGGAAACTGTTATCCCAGCTGAGAAAACTGTTAACTGTTTGCTGTTATTGCTATGCTGTTCCTTTCTCATAGTATACAGGTAGTCCAAACTCACGACGCCAACTGAGATCCGAATTCCTGTTGCTAAGCACGGCAGTCGTTAAGTGAGTCATGACTGATTTTACAACCTTTTTCGCCACGGTTGTTAAGTGAATCGCTGCAATTGTTAAATGAATCCTGTGCTCGTTAAGCAAATCCGGCTTCCCTCATTTGACTTCACTCGTCAGAAATTGGTTGGGAAGGTCACAGATGGGGATCACGTGACTCTGGGATGCTGCAATTGTCGTAAATACATGTTGGTTGTCAAGTGCCCAAATTTTGATCACAAGACCCTGGGGACGTTGCAATGGTTATAAGCGTGAAAATGGATTGTACTGTAAGTTGAGAACTATCTGTATTTACAGGTAGTCCTCGGCTTACGACCACAATTGAGGCCAAATTTCTGTGGCTGAGTGAGAAATTTGTTAAGTGAGTTTTGTCCCATTTTATTACCTTTCTCGCCACAGTTGTTAAGCGAAT
The DNA here is from genome assembly GCF_001527695.2 of Protobothrops mucrosquamatus. NCBI lineage: Eukaryota > Metazoa > Chordata > Lepidosauria > Squamata > Viperidae > Protobothrops > Protobothrops mucrosquamatus. The sequence goes on from NW_015386722.1 coordinate 328,436, forward strand.
CAGTGCAGTTGTTAAATTAGTAACACGGTTGTTAAGTTAACCTGGTTTCCCCATTGACTTTGCTTGTCAGAAGGTTGCAAAAGGTGATCACATGACCCCAGGACACTGTGACCATCATAAATACAAGTCAGTTGCCAAACATCTGAATTTTGATCATATGACCACGGGGATGCTGCAATGGTCATAAGTGTGAAAATCGGTCACGAATCACTTTTTCAGTGCTGTTGTAACTTCGAATAGTCACTAAAGAAACTGTTGTAAGTCGAGGATATACAACACATTCCAACCATTCAATTATATAAAATGGAAAAAGCCATTCAGGAGAGATGTCAGCTGGTCAAGAGAAAGATCCTAAGAAGCCCCCTCTGTAGGGATCCCATAGTCCAGGGGTAGGCAACCTTGGCTCTTTTATGACTCGTGGACTTCAACTCCCAGAATTCCTGAGCCAGCATGGGGGAACTATGGCCCCTTCATGACTCGTGGACTTCAACTCCCAGAATTCCTGAGCCAGCCTTGCTGAGGGGAAAGGGAGAGGTTTCCAAGCTGAGCCATGCTGGCTCAGGAATTCTGGGAGTTGAAGTCCAAGAGTCATAAAAGAGCCAAGGTTGCCTACCCCTGCCATAGTCGGACCTTCTGAATGAGGGTATCCCTCCTGTAAAATAGCTTGACTCCATATATATGGATCACCATTTCTCTGAAGAAACCTTTTTCGCAGCCAAGTGGGACAGAATATTTTTTTCGGGGGGATATTAAATTTGGGATCTGTCCCTGTTGGGTTCCATCAATATGATTCACATTGTTTTGTCTTTGTTCTGTTAGTTTTTAATCCTTATTTTTGCTCTGGGCTGTTCACAGCTGGTTTCAAGAGGAGTGGCACAAAAATGACAGGGATGAATAAAGAAACAAATAACCAAGCAGGTTAAAGAGACGTTTGAGCTATTGGAGGAGCAGCATCCTGGCCACCCCAGAAACTGACCAAATAAGTAAGCCCATAAAGTTGGAAAAAATGCATGTCCCTTGCATACAGGTAGTCCTCGACTTACAACAGTTCATTTAGTGACCGTTCAAAGTTACAACAGCACTGAAAAGAGTGACTTATGACTGTTTTTCACACTTATGACCGTTGCAGCATCTCTGTGGTCACGTGATCAAAATTCACAGGCTTGGCAACTGACTCATATTTATGACTGTTGCAGAGTCATGTGATCAGCTTTTGCAACCTTCTGACAAGCAAAATCAATGAGGAAGCCAGGTTCACTTAACAACCATGTTACTAAATTAACAATCGCAGTGGTTTGCTTAACAACTGTGGTGAGAAAGGTCATAAAATGGGGCAAAATTCACTTAGCAACTGCCTCACTTAGCAACAGAAATCTTGGGCTCAGTTATGGTCGTAAGTCGAGGACCGTCTACATTTAATATCTCACATGGCTCATATGTTCTGTCAGAACCATAAAAAATAACAAGCCAGGCTACCTAATGCCAGATTAGACTACAGATGGCTTTCGTATGACAGAATTATAGAATCAGAGCTGGAACGGGCTTAGAGATCATCTAGTCTAATCCCCTGTGCAATGCAGGATCCATTATAGGATTTTATGCAGATGACTATCAAGATTCTGCTTGAAGACTTCAAACATAATTGACTAAGCCATAATAGTGGGCGTAATCAGACAATACAAACTGTAAGAGCTTGTCTTAAACCTCACATAAAAGCACACGTAACATATTATACAGTAGCTTTGCTCATGAACAAAGCCTATCCTCTGTCAGTTGCTCAAGGTAGAGCAAACAAGGAAAACAATGCCATCTAGGTTAATGCTACTTTTATTGTAAGGCTCTAGTAACAGAACTTTGCACATCTGAATGTGATTCATCTTTTATCTTCATGTGAACTAGAGAGGGGCTTATGCATGTGCTCCAACACTGGAGGCTTTTAAGAAGAGACTGGACCGCCATTTGTCTGGAATGGTATAGGGTCTCCTACTTGAGCAGAGGGTTGGGCTAGAAGGCCTCCAAGGTCCCTTCCAACTCTGTCATTCTGTTCATGCTACATTTTTGTCCTGGATTTGGATCCCTTTTATTGACAGCTACCTTGGTAGCTGCTCTTCCATCTATTCAGCAACGCCATTCCCTCTACACCAGGGGCTCCCAACCAGAGGTGCTCACACCTCCTGGGGGTGCGAGACAATACTCCAGGGTGTGTGTGAAAACGGGTTTTCAAAATTATAGTGTATATGCATAATTCGTTGCAGATATTTCGAACTTTTGTAAGTGGTGCGAGAATACATCAGAAGTGTTCTAGGGGTGCGGGGTATAGAAAAGGTTGGGAGTCGCTGCTCTACACTTTTGTTCTCAATCTTTATAGTTTATTCTGAGTAGTAAAACCATCTGATTGCTATCCAACCCAACATGGAGATTTAACTTGAGAATTTACCTCTTAGCTTCAGTTTTTCTCGCTCAAAAGAGGGTCTGCTTGGGCATGACACCTGGTTCTGATCCCTGCTGAGTTGTGAAGTTTGCAATGATGGCCATCCTCCCTGAACACAATGGGCAAAAGTTCGAGGGCCATCTCCCCAAATATTTTTGAACACAGGCAGGAGATAAATCCTTCCGACTTACCATTTGATTTCAGGACAAAGATGGAAGCTGGGAAGCTATTGGAGAAGTCACTGTAATCAATTTCATACTTGTCGTAGTGGGATCCCAGCAAGTTGTTGTAACCCTTCATCTCGTAATGTACTGGGGTGACTCCACAGCTGGCGTTGGTCACCCACATTGTATAAATATTCTTCTTGTTGCCCCAGTGGGTTGTGCTCTGCCACACGGAGGTGTATATGCTTTTGTAGTATTCTTCTCTTACAAACTGGAGGAACAGCAGAGAGAAGCCATTGAAAAAGGCACATGGGAAATTGCATTGTACCAATAAAGGAGAATATTTGTAACTCAGGGTGAAATGAGGGGTTCTTGGTGCTCTCTGAACTTGGTTGCTTTCTTGCAGGCTTTTCATTACCCAAACTAGCACTGATGATGTTACCTAGTTTGGGTAATGAAACTTCTGCAAGAAAACAACCAAACTCAGAGAGCACCAAGGATCCTTCAAACTGCTTTGTTCCAGTCAAGCTTTTTGATTGTGATTGCATACTGCACAAAGCCTGGTTCTTTGTAACTATGTACTGAAAAACAAAACCCACAATTGGCTAAAGTCAGTCAAGATACTGCACCGGAATTCATGGCTTGCAAACCACAGTATAGCCAGGCTCAAACATCACAACAAACTAAAGCTACATGATTGCTTAGGATAATATATGATCCCAGCCTTGAGTCAACCCTGGGGGGGGGGGGGAGTAAAAAGTCCCAGTATCCTCTTTGGTGCCCTCAGATTCATCCAGAGCTCAATGTTTCACTGTTCTCCTGCTTTGTTAGAGTTTGGAGAATGGCTTTAAGAAACAATGGGAATCATCTTTGCAGAGGTTTGGGGAACTTATTTTATATTTTAAATCCTCTGGCTTCTCCTTTGTCTCCATCTTCTTTTGGAGTGTAGCTCTGGCATGTTATAGAGAAGCCTGGGTGGTCTTTCAGCCAACAGGAGTCACACACTAGTTGTCTTTTTCAATTGGCAGTTCAATTTTCTGGAAGAAGAATTTCTCACGGCTGATTTAATCCATACAGAAGTAATGATTGCTAGTGATACCAGGTGTTGAATTTGGCACCTCTACGAAGAAAGCAGGGGCTCTCCTGTTGAATTATCATTCCTTCCCCCAACTGGCACAGCTTTCGTTTATAAGTGGAATAGAGGTTATCAACGTTATCCCAAGTGCCTTTTCACCTAAAGGAAAACCACGTGGTAACAGGTTGCAAGGAACCCACAACACTCTTTGGACCTGTTAAAGAATCGCTCTTTCTCCTGTGGGCTCTTGGTTTTCCTACTTCCAGCCAAATAGCCCACATCCCAAGTAGTTAAGAAATCCAGCTTCTAAGGCAGTTCTATAAGCAGTTAAGGACACTGAGCTTGTCAGCTGGAAAGCTGACAGCCTGGGTTTGATAACTGGACCCTGCAGCATGGTATGAGCTCCCATCCCTTGCCCCAGCTCCTGTCAATCTAGCACAGGGGTCTTCAAACTCGGCCCTTTTATAACTTGTGGACTTCAACTCCCAGAATTCCTCAGCCAGCGTGCCTGGCTGAGGAATTCTGGGAGTTGAAGTTCACAAGTCATAAAAGGGCCAAGTTTGAAGACCCCTGTTCTAGCAGTTTGAAAGCATGCAAATGTGAGTAGATAAATAGGTACCACTTTAGTGGGAAGGTAGCAGCATTCCATGCACCATGGTGTATAATCATGCTGGCCACATGACCACAGAACGGTCTTCAGACAATGCTGGTTTTCTCAGTTAAGAAATGGAGATGAGCACCGTCTCCTAGAGTCAGACATGAGTGGGCAGGGGAAACCTTTGCCTTTATCAGAAAGACAGGCTGCCATGATTCAGGGGTCTTTGAAGGCAAGGAGGATTTTGAGTCCTGCATTAGCAAATTAGCAAAACAACACTGCAACGTTTCTCGCCCACATCTGTAGCATCATGCTTTTCCAGACAGTGAGTTGGCATAGGTCAAATAACAGCTTGCCATCAGATGTGTGTGACAAATGCCACTTTGAGCAGCCATCGCAGAAAGAGATTTCATTACTGTCAAGACAACAGCATCTGGGTGAAACTTGCTTTGCAATTTTATTAGAAACTTGGCACGGGTAGCAGCGGCTTTGCTGCAGAAGGAAGTGGCTGACTCACTGAGGCAAAGGGCTGGCTGAGCTGGCTGAGGATCTGTCCATGTGCTATTCTCAATTGGAACAGCTTTTTCAGGCCTATCGAAAGAGGGGAGGGCTGGGATATTAGTGTTTCCCATGGCCTGTCGAAAGAACTGGGGTGCGCCGAAAGTACAGTGATTCTTGGAGCCATCAAAGATGGACTGGTCTCCAAAGGCAGGTGAGCTGGGGAGAGACTGCAGCTCAATAGTAGAAGGTCTGCTTTGCATGGAAAAGACCTCCAATAACAGAAAAAAATATTTTCTGAAACTACACATTCCAACCAATGGCTGAAATGTTTTTTTTTTATTTCCTAAATAAAATATTTCCTAAATGAACCACAATTTAACCAAGTCCAGGCTACATTATAACCGTGATTCACAAATCACATTGACTATGTTTACACAACACGCTAGCAAATCATAAAACCCACATTACAATTTTGGTGCTACATCAATCCAACTAATGTGGTTTGTTCAGTTTGGCCCAACAAGTGGAGAAAACCTGGCCATTAGGGCCTGTAAACCACAGGTTATAGCTTAGTGAAATGTACGCGCAAGTAATGTCTTATTCAACAAGCCATGTTGACTATCATTGTTTTGCATGATGGGTGAATCTTGCACTTGGTCAAGTGCTGCCAATACTTGCCAAATAAGACACAGAAAGCTATAATTTAAATATCTCATGGTCCACCCAAAATGCCAGAGGGAAACTTGCAACGTGAACGGTATTTTTTCCCAAGTTCAGTCTTACAGAAATGTGTTGGGCAGAGAAAGGGTGAAATTATTCAGATTTTTTTAAAAAAATAGTGCAAGCAGAGACAAAAGATTTCATAGGGATGATTTTCCTTGCATGTAAGAAAAAAATAGAAATATAGGATGCTTGATTCACTGTGGACACCACAAACTGTCAGATTCTCCTATTTCCACCCACCCCTGAACAAGTGGAGAATACTTTGCATTGCCAAAATTCTTCACAATTTTTTCTGGTTTTGACCAACTCTACCCTGCAATTCACATTTAGTCATAAGCAACTGAGGTTAAGAGAAGCTGGTTATGCTTAGACATAAGGTATGTTCTTATGTCTTTGAAGATTGGTTTGGCTTGGCTACCATGATTAAAAACAGACCACAGCTTAGCCTGATGCTGGAACTCAACAATAATGAGAGTTGCTTGTTTTCTTCTTCCTATATTGTGGGAGCCCCAACTATTGTGATTTGTAGACTCTAGTTATGGCTTTCTAAGTGCTCTCCATGCTTGGAATGCCATAACTAGAGTCTACAATCACAATGGTTGGGCTCCCACAACATAGGAAGGATGGAGAACATGGAGAGCACTTGCCTATAAAGTCACCAGGTATCAGACACGACTGAATGGTTAATACAACCTAAAGTTATGACTTAGTATGTGATAACCCAGATACAGGTAGTCCTTGACTTATGACCACAATTGAGCCCAGAATTTATGTTGCTAAGTGAGAAGTTTGTTAAGTGAGTTTTGTCCCATTTTATGACTTTCCTTGCCCCATTTGTTAAGTGAATCACTGCAGTTGTTGAATTAGTAACATGGTTGTTAAGTGAATCTGGCTTCCCCATTGACTTTGCTTGCCACAAGGTCGCAAAAGCTGATCACATGATCTCAGGACCCTGGGACACGGCAACCATCATAAATATGAACCAATTGTCAAGCTTCCAAATGTAAATCACATGACCATGGGGATGTTGCAACGGTCATAAGCGTGAAAATTGGTCAGAAGTAGAGAGTCCTTGACTTACCTTGTTTAGTGACCCTTCAAAGTTACAATCGCATTGAAAAAGTGCCACTGTAACTTTGAAGGGTCACTAAATGAACTGTGATAAGGAGTATCTATACTGTGGCCCACTTCACAAACCATGAGGTAACAGCTGTGTGAAGGTAGGCAGTGTCTTTTCTCATAGATCAGCCAGCCAACTTTCCAGATCCAAGCATGGATTCCTTTTTCTTCTCCAGCTGCTGAGCATCGTTGACTCACCTTGAAATCTTTCATGCTGGGAAAGACCCCTTGTGGCTTCACTTGGCTTTCTTTGGTGCCATTTAACAGGAAGCACTTCTGAATATTGACCACATTTTCTGTGGTTGCTGGTGTAATCTTGAACAAGGCACCATAGGGCTCTAAACATCCAAGCTGCAGTGTCACCACCTGGCCTGCAAAACATGACAATGTGAGCAATGGTAAACACAAATGAAGAAGGAAAGAAATGTGGCTAAGCCACAAAGCACACACTTTGCGTATGCACTAAGAACCTCTGGCTTTCCTAAGTAAAGAGAATATGTAGTAAGACGCAATCTGTTGAAACTGCTTCCTAGGAACCCATATAGTTGTGCAGAGCTCCCAATTCAAAGGGCAAAATATAATTTGGAGCAGATCCATGCATGTTCCAAACCACAATTTCCCTTCAAGTCCAGATTTCTCCACACCCCCAATCCCCAAGGCAAACAAGAATGCAACAGAGCAGCCAGGCAATTTTTTCTTTCACTTCTCATTCAATTGGATAAAAGAAAGAAAGAACAGTTGCTGGAACTGGGTATGTCTAGTCTAATGAAAAGAAGGACTAGGGTGACATGGTAGCAGTGTTCCAATATCTAAGGGGTTCCCACAAAGAAGAGGGGGTAAATTTATTCTCAAAAGCGCCTGAAGGCAGGACAAGAAGCAATGGATGAAAACTAATCAAGAAGAGAAGCAACCTAGAACTAAGGAGAAATTTCCTGACAGTTAAGACAATTAATCAGTGGAACGATTTTCCTCCAGAAGTTGTGGGTGCTCCAACACTGGAAGTTTTAAAGAAGAGATTGGACAGCCATTTGTCTGAAATTGTATAGGGTCTCCTGCTGGAGCAGCAGGTTGGACTAGAAGACCTCCAAGGTCCCTTCCAACTCTGTTTTTCTGTTAATTTGTGTTGAAGAAGAAGAGCATTTGGAGAAGTTTTCCCCCGGTGGAATGTGGTTTCTTGCACTCATTTAGCAATGAGGCAGATGAAGCATCAGTCAAAGTTCTCTCTGGTGACCTGCAGTCTCTTGGGCTCCCCACATTTCCAATCACAGGAAAAGAATTGAAGAGGAAATTCTCCCACGGGACTTTTCAGAGTGATGTTACAGTCACCATTAGAAGGAAGTTCTGTCCTTGAGACATTACGGCAAAATTCTCCTTTCCCTGGGGAAATTCAGAGAAGCCACCCCAGAATTTCTTTGCAGAGAAAATCTGGTGGCTCATTTTTTTAAAAAAATTGATATGGTAAAAGTATTTTAAAAATTAAAAGAAAAACAGAGAGAAAAAAAAGAAATGTCCTTTGTGTTCAACAAGCAAGCTGATACAGATTTTGAGAGGGGGCAAATGTGGACTCTAAAGACATGGATGATCTTGGAAGGAGTGGGAGGATTTTTCTCATGGTTTTCAAGGAGTAGGATGCTGGTATCCTGATAAACTTCCTCGGCATCTTTTTTGTAAGGTCAGTCTCCCCTCCCAACTGAAAAATGCAAATCAGTTCCTTAATATACTATTTGCAGGAGGTGAATGAGGGGAAGGCAGATTTTCAGCCAGTACAAGGAAATTCCTGGGGTATGTAGAGGATTATGCCTAAATTTCTTTCTTCCATACAAATGAATTCATTAGATCTCCTGCTGCCTAACTGGGAGCACTTCTTCATACAGAGATAAAATAGAAGCCCATTAGAGAGACGCCCATATCTTCTCCAGTGGAGTTTCCTGGCAGTCTTTATGAGTTGGGGAACTGTCCTTATAGTCATCTAGCTTAGTTGTTTCCCTATGCTCTGTTGACTTCCTATGGTGACTGGGTTCACGTCCTGAACTGTGGTTGGTGGGATGGTTATCTCAAATGTTTGACAGTGAATGCAGCTCACATGTATATGTGGGTGGGAAGCCACCATAGTTTGGAGAAACCATCACAATCGACTAGCTTCACATAACATAAAAAGCCACAAGCCATGTTTTAAGTCTGAAAGGTAAGGTTCACCCACCACCCAAAGCCCAAACCACATGCAATTTGTGAACCAGATCTTGGCAGTGGCACTCCATCAATTTAAATTGGAGAGTTTTACGATGGAGTTCCAAAGCTGCTTTTTTCAAGAGGCAACTGGACTTTCTTGCTTTTCTTTGAAGACGTTTTGCTTCTCATTCAAGAAGTTTCTTCAGCTCTCTTGGATGAGAAGCGAAATGTCTTCAAAGAAAAACAAAAAAAGTCCAGTTGCCTCTTGAAAAAGCACCTTTGGGACAACCATGACCTGGATGACTGAGAATCTGCATAGACTTTTACAATGTAATGATCAAGGACTAAACTCTGAACTTGCTACGTTCAAAACACATGTACTCTTTTCACTAAGCTACAGTAGCTCAGATTCATTCAATGAGGTCTTCACTGGGCTGGAGTTTTCCTGCTAATTCATTGTTAATCACAGAACTGTGGAGTTGGAACAAACCGTGGGAAAGGTTCTTTGGATAATCAAAAGCCAAGGACGAGCTGAACCAGGAAGAATCTGTTTGAACAGACTGTCAGCCTCTCGGCAGGTTGGTCCAGCAAACAACCTTTCTAGCAATCATGATGAATTTTTGCTTGATGAATTATATGTCCGTCTGAACATACATGTGCATGGAAATGTAACACCACGCTAGAGTGGATTATAACAATGATCTACCAAAGATCAGCAGAAAGTCAAAGTACAGCTGATGGATAAAAGTACTTTACCGTGCATCACGATGTCTGTGACCAAAAGCTGACTGAGAGCACCTCAACCATTCCTTTAACCGTCCTCTAAATTGTAGCAATATTTCATGACAAGACTGATGAAAATTGGCTAGCCAGAGCCCAACACTTTCAGGTTATAAATTAGGAGAAAAAAGAGGTGCTCTGGGTATATGTGTGTGAAGCGTGTAAGGGTGTGCATGTAGTGTGTAAGAGCTCCTCTAATCAATAGCTGTTTTATGGGTTGCTTTTTTGCCTGCTGCTTTGCTCACTGTCTTCTCCACCTTGAGAAATCTTTCTGGAACCAGGAAGCTATAAGACAACTTTGCTGACTATCTGATTAATAATTTAGATAGCCTTTCTGCTTACATTAGCTGGGAAAATCATGTTGATCAGCAAAGTGTACCTCTAATTAGCTGTGCTAAGATTGAGAAATCTAAAGGGACCACAGTATTCAAGCCCTGATCCAGTAAAACAATGAAATTGCCATAATGTATGCTGCTGCCTTCTGTAGTTGTCCCCTGGGGACAGAGATCCTAAGAGGAACAATGCTCCTCCTTCTATGTCCCCCCCCTCCCAAGAGGGACCAGCCCAATCCTCTGCCATGTGCAAGAAAACCAACGTTATTCCATATATTGCATTTGTTTTTGTGTCACCCCTATTCTTGAGACAAGGTCCTTGGTGCTCTCTGTTTGGTTGTTTTCTTGCAGGCATTTCATTACCCAGCTAGGTAATATCATCAGTGTGAGAAGGAAGCAGGGTTTGCTCTCTGTTTTGTTTTGTACTTTTGCCAGATCCTAGGGAATTGGAGGCAGGTGATCATTTTATCCTCTCTTAGCCTTTCCTAAAATTACCTTTTAATGTGAAATTTTATATCTATTGTTTTGATATTAGTTGTTTTATTCCATTCAGAGTTGCTTTGGGGGAGGCAGGCAGCTATACTACTTTGATTAATAAATAGTAAATCTTCAGAGTTGGGTCAACATATTCTGGTTTGCTATTGACCTGTTTGACCCCTTTGGGGGATTTTCTTTTCCCAAAACTAAATCTTCTGGTTCTTCTCTTTTTATTTAGTGAGGGCACCAGTTTCTTACCATTATAATATTCAATGCGACTCTTGTTGCCAGTTAAGTTATACCAGGCTTCGAACGGCTCTTCAATTTCAGCGTAAGGGAGATGGATGATTCCTGCAGGACACGAGGAATGACTTGGATCAATCAAACATTTGCTATAGAAAAGGGTTATTTAGGGTTATTGATGTTGGAGATGACCAGGCTGAGCCCGAGGGTGGGGTCAAATGCATTATCAGTTTGGAATCTCTATGTCCTCATCATTTAACAACTGTAAAAAATTGCTTAACAACCATGGCAAAAAGGTCATAACATTGGGTGAGATTCACTTAACAACCACCTTGCTTAGCAACAGAAATTCTGATCCCAATTGTTATCATAAATTGAGGACTACCTATATACAGTAACAGATTAAAATTCTCCAAGCACTTCATACAGTATATCTCTGTTTAAGGATCCTGGGAATTAAGTTCAGCACATCCAGACAATGCCAGTTGGCAACAGTGATCTGCATTAATGTCATAACCATTACACTCATTCTTTCAAGTTGCCTTGTGCAGAATGGGTATCATACTGGCCAATCAGGGACCTACGTCATTCTAAAAATCAACTCTAGCTTGCCCAAAGCCACCAAGATAAACGTTTGATGGAAGAGGTATTTCAGAATGAATGGACAAACCTCTAAAATTAATTTGGAGCAAAAGAGGAGAGCATCCAAAATGTAGACACAAATCCCACACATTTTCAACAATCTTTGCATTTTTAAAAAAATGTTTATTATATTATAAGCTGCCCAGAGTTGCTGTATTACTGAGATGGGCAGCACAGAAAATACATACATACATACATACATACATACCATACCATACCATACCATACCATACCATACCATACCATACCATACCATACCATACCATACCATACCATACCATACCATACCATACCATACCATACCATACCATACCATACTCTAGAAAGAGTGCAGAGAAGAGTAACAAAGATGATTAGGGGACTGGAAGCTAAAATATATGAAGAACGGTTGCAGGAATTGGGTATGTCTAGCTTAATGAAAAGAAGGACTAGGGGTGACATGTTCCAGTCTCTAAGGGGCTGCCGTGTATTCTCCAAAGCACCTGAAGGTGGGACAGAAGCAGTGGATGGAAGCTAAGCAAGGAGAGAACCAACCTAGAACTAAGGAGGAATTTCTTCACAGTGAGAACAATTAATCAGTAGAACAACTCGACTCCAGAAGTTGTGGGTGCTCCAACACTGGAGGTTTTCAAGAAGAGATTGGACAACTATTTGTCTGAAATGACGTAGGATTTCCTGCCTGAGCAGAGAGTTGGACTACTAGAAGAACTTCAAGGTCCCTTCTAACTCTGTTATTTAGCTAGCTAGCTAGCTAGATAGATAGATTCCATCTTTATGTAAGAATTGTTGGGCCTACTTATGTAAAAGACCAACAAAAATCCCTTTTTTCAAACTTTGTTTCTAATGTTTTAACATCAACAAGCAATTTAGCGGAAAAACAAGGAAAGCGATATTTTCCATCCCAAAGGAAAAACACGAACTTCACAAAGGTCTGTTCAATTTTAATCTCCTGGAGCAACTTTTCCAATTAGGCAGTGACAAAACGAGAGATATTGCATCGATAACTATTAATTTGCGTGCCATTTTCTTGGAAATAGGGCATGTCTAGGGTTTGGGTTTGATTTTCTTAAAAAAATGTGTTTGGTGATCTCTCAGGCTCCACCATGGTTATACTAGAGGCCTGGCTAGGTGGGAATTCCATCACCGTTGTTTGGGCAACTGCCTTCTTCACATATATTATGAAATAAATATAAATTGCAGGTTTAAGTTTTACTTTAAAGAAAAACAAGCTGATTGTGTGATTAATGAGATCTATCTTTACAGTTAATGTTATGCTTTTATGTTGTTAAGCCGAACATGTTCTCTCTCCTCTTATGGCGATCCTGTTCTTCTTTCTTTCTACAAAATTCAAGCAAACTGTTAAAACGTGAGGAGAGTACAGAGCAGCCCTCTGTTGGCATTTAGGAAAGGAAAGGGATTAACTTTTATTAAATAACTTAAAACAGGTTGCAAAGAGGTTCCCTTAATATTAGAATTGATCCGAAAGCTGTCAGTCCTATCTTTCTCTGTCCCTAAATATGCACTCATAAATCTGTCAATTTGACAGATGGAGGCTTGACTGGGAGGACAATGAGTCTCCCTTGATCCAGCCTTCCACTCATGCCTCCCAAATACCTCTATCCTCAATTCTCCTTACCTCCAGAATACAATCTCAGAGGCAATTCCCTGTGCTCCCATTGATTGACAGTTCTAATAACCAGTCAGCACATAAGCACTAGAAGTCTTTTGCTGATTAGGGAGGTATATAAATCAATCAATCTCCTATGTGCCACAACTGACTCAGAGCAGTTGTGAGGTTGGTGTATCACAGGTCTTTTTTTTAGATCTTCAGGGGTTCCCAACGCCCCCCCCCCCCAAAAAAAACCTGGAAACCCAGGAAAACAAATGCCTATTTAAAATGTTTTGGATCAGAAATCAATCTTGACTTCCAACTGGTCCTCATATTTATTGACTGTTGCAGCAGCCCTATGGTCACATTATCAAAATTCGGGTGCTTGGCAACTGGCCTGTATTTACGATGGCTGAAGCATCCCAAAGTCATGTCATTACCATCTGCAACTTTCCCAGCTGGCTTGTGACAAGTAAAGTCAATGGGGGAAGCTTGCTCTGCATGGCCACAAGATTCACTTAAGAATCATGGCAAAAAAGTTATAAAATCAGGTGCAAGTCACTTAATAACTACCTTACTTAGCAATGGAAATTCTGATTCCAATTGTGGCCATAAGTTCAGCACTACCTGTACTAAGCCCAAAATTGAGTTTTAAAAATAAAATCTCCTACTCTTTCCTCCTTTGGCATAGAATACCCAAAGTGCTGTATAGAACAGGCAGATTGGACAAAAATTCCAGGAAGAAGTGAAAGAAATCACATCATAAAAGCTTCCTCTGCTTGCTCCCAAGGAAAATGTAACGTTTTAAAGCTGGGTAATTGCTTTTTGTCCATATATGGTTTTTCAGCCTGGAGTGAAGTTATACAACTGGGATTTGCCAGGCAGCTATTAACATCCGTGAACCCATGTGTACGTGTGCCAAAGCAAAAAAGGCACTTTGCACAACTTCAAAAGGACTGTCCCTCCTGTGGAAGGAAGGGATGTATCTGGTAGCAAAGCTTCCAAAGCAGGCATGTCAAACTCGCAACGTCACGTGACATCGCACGACGTATCGTGACTTTTTCCCCATTGCCGGCAATGGGGTGGGTAAGATTTTGGCATGATGCATCCGGCCTGCGGGCCGGCAGTTTGACATGCCTGTTCCAAAGGCTGTTCTAATAGACATTAATGATTCTCAGCCTTTGATTCAGCAAATTTTAAGATCCTGTCACCAGATAAAATCATTCATGGAAAGATACACCAGGTTCAATAAATCTGGATGCCTCTAGATTTCTCCTAAGATTTGCAAAAACCTACACAGGTAAACTAAAAAGGGAAGAAGCTTAAAGCAAGGCACTCCCCGGAGAAAACTCTGCCCAGGTAGGTTAGCAGGATTCTGACAAGCTCCCCACCCTTTTATGTTTGGCTAAGGGGAAGATGCCAATTATAGTCTAAATTTCGCTTCCTGTCAAATCTTTGCTGGTGCAAACTTGCATTTTCAACGCACCCATAACCCACAGTAATAAAAAGAGCCTAAATTGGGTAGTTCACAAAAATGATTGCAAAATGTAATGCAACATTGCACAATTGAGAAAAGTGTGTGGAAGAAAAGGCAGTATGAAATGTGCACACATCATAGCTTAGATGGCCAATTATTTTATCTTGGCGTGCAGTAAAACCTGAACCCTGAAACACCGGTCTATTCTAGCTCTTCATTGGGGGATTTTCACATTTTCACATTTCAAATATTGGTAATTATTGGCTTAGTATATTGAGAGAACCTAATCACTATTGTTTATGAACATGGCTTAGGGCAGTGGTGGCGAACCTATGGCACGGGTGCCAGAGGTGGCACTCAGAGCCCTCTCTGTGGGCACGCGCGCCATCACCCCAGTCCTAGGCCTTCAGCTGCATTTTATAAAACCTTTTCGCTTTAGGCCTCCACCGCCCTTTGTAAAACAAAAAAAAGGTTCAATCAATCAGTCAATTTCAACTTCTCCAGGGGGAAAAAAGATCTTGCAAAGTTGGAATTGATTGATTGAACTTTTTAGTCCCACCCATTCTGCCGTTACCATTGCAGCCACGCCCACCCAATGGGCCACACCCACCCAGCACCCGACGATGCGTAAGTGGGTTTTGGGTTGCAGTTTGGGCACTCAGTCTCTAAAAGGTTCGCCATCACTGGCTTAGGGTATGGTATGAAGTCAGCAAACCAGTTAAAGAAACCATGACTTAATGTATCATGTGAACTTGATTGCATCTATTATGAAAGTTTGATCTTTAACAAATTACTTGTTCTCAGGGAAGACATAAAGCTGTTATCTTTAGAACAGGAATGGACAACCCTCCAGATGTTGTGGAATTATAATTGCAATTGTCTTTAACCAAGGATTGTGATAGCTAGGGCTGATGAGATCTGGCATTCAAGAACATCTTAAAGATCACAGATTCTCTGCTTGAAGCAAAGAAGACTAAATAAGAGAATTATATGATATGCCCTCAGAAAGTCAACAGGTGTAATCACCAATATCCAAAGTGTAATGTTCCAAAGCGGGGGCGTCCAGCCTTGGGAACATTTAAGACTTAAGTTGAAGTCTACAGGTCTTAAAGTTGCCAAGCTGGACACCCCAGTCCAAAAGATATTTCCACATTCCCAGCTGTGTCTGGAGAGATGCCCAGAACATTAACTTCATGATAATAGCTATCTACTGTGGTTTATAAAGCAGAGGTTCAAGATCAGAGCCAGCCCCTGTATTCTATTTAAAAGGAATTGCAAGGGGAAATGACAAATATGGTTTGAAAATTGGGTAGCTGAGTTACCCAGGTCAGATTTTTTTAGTCAATGTCAAGGAAAACAATTAAGAAGTGGCTTAGTCAATGGCTTCCCAAAAGGCACTCTGGATGGAACTTACCTTTGACATGGTAGAGAGCTCCAAAATCTGGGGTGGTGTTAGAATAATTGCACGCATTTCCTGAAAGAAGAGAAAATAAAGGTGAATGTAAATGTTGAATTCCATTACGCTGCCATCAGATTTTCTGCAGAAACAAAGGAACAAAGAATGGGAAAGCTAGAAGAGGAGGCTAGCATTGCAGTGTTGCCATCATTGGGTTCACATATGATGTTAAGCCATATCGTGGTCTGCTTGTTTTTCGGTATAGTGCATTGTACCAATCAAGCTTAGTAAATTAAGATGCATGGTTCAATATGTTGCACAAATTTGGCCAATTGTGGTTTATTCCAGTCAGGGTTGTTTAGCACAATGTATAGGTCATCTGTGACTTACAACTGGACGCTTAGTGACCACCATTAGTAAATCAAGGGGCATGGTACCATTAGTAAATCAAAGAGACATGGTTTAATATGTTGCACAAATGTGGCCAAACCACAATCCAGTCAGGATTATGTTTAGCACAATGTACAGGTAATCTTTGACTTAAGACTGAATGCTTAGCGACCACTTGAAATTGTGACAGACCCATCTTGAGGCTAGGATTCTAAATTCTGATGGCTAACCCCCCCCAGTCATGTGACTGAACATGATCACATTTATGTCCTACATTCAAGGGGTGTTTTTGGATGGTTTTGCCAAAAAACTGGCATTTACATCTGTTTTTTGTCAAAACTGTGCCCGGAGCAAATCATTCATTCATTTACTATCTATGGCATTTGCTTAACAACCACCACCACAAAAAAAAGTTGCAAAATCATCCTGTTTACGACCAACACAACTTATAACTGGGATGGACATAAGTTGAGGACCACCTGTATGAATCCCAGCTGTAAACCTCTTGCTATTTGCTTCTGTGAAAGTGCAATTAAGTGACAATTAGAAAATCAATACCATCCTGCTTTTAGTTCTTCTTTGTAATTGAGTCACCTTGGAACAAGTTAGAAACAAACACACCTTCCAGCCTAAGTCCTCCTATCTGCATTAGAGGGGACCATAATACAGATTTATAAGCCATGGTTGCTGTGTTTATTACAGTGAAACAATACATGCAAAGTGCTTCCACGTTTCAAAGTGGATGCATCTCACCCTGGTAGACATCCACATATCAAGCAACGACAACAAATTTATGGTACTAAAAATGGCTGGCAGAGTTGCCCCAAATTTACTTCATTGCTAATAACAAAAATAATAATTCATGTTGGCACACCATTCTTTCACACCTCTACAGTTTATTGCAGTTATAGTTTAGATCAACCTAGTGCCCCTCATTAGAGCCCCTCTATGAGAAACTGCATTAAGAAGTTCAATAGAAAAAGAAAGGAAGGAAGGAAGCAAGGAAGGAAAAAGAAAGAAAGAAAGAAAGAAAGAAAGGAAGGAAGGAAGGAAGGAAGGAAGGAAGGAAGGAAGGAAGGAAGGAAGGAAGGAAGGAAGGAAGGAAGGAAGGAAGAAATTCATGTATATAAATCACATAATAATGTTACAGGTTTACAATCTTGTGGGGCTGCATTACATCCAGGGCTGCATGCGGCCCATTGGCCACGGATTGGACACGCTTGATCTAGAAGATGCCAAGTTTGGAAATCCTGATTTAGATGTGAGCACATGCCAAACAGATATCCTGGTTATCTTCAGATTACCTACTCCACTCTAAATAGAATTTGCCAATATCCAAGATGCATACGAATAAGGCATATTAGACTAGAGAACCTCCAAAGTCCACTTGAACTCTTCAATTCTAAGTGTCTCCTGCCAAGCTTTGGACCTCAAGCAAGGAAGTAAGCATCTTGATCAAGAGACAAGGGACAGAGTCTTGGAAACTGCAATAGAAACCTCAGATTGACCATTTGTTATTGCTGAGTTCATTAAGAATCTCTTTGTACATTTCTAATCTCTCCTCTCCAGTCTTTTAAAAGTCTGGACTGAGCTGCCATTTATGGTGTAAGCTTCTAAGAAACTCCTATCCCATCTATTGTTTAAGTCTAAAGTTGCTCCAATTTCATTGTCTTTATATATTTTATGGAAACTTTTAAACAAAAAGATAAAATCTGACACAAAGTAATATAAAGTAAGGGAGAAAAAAATTTAAAAAGGCAAAAAAGTGGAAGGAAAGAATTTTTTAAAAAAATATATACTGAAGTTGCTCTCAATATTCTTCATAGCCGTTATAAGTACAGTTACATTTTAACCTCTCTCTCTAAAGTTAAATCATGCCTCTCTTCTTTCTATAATCTATCTTGTCTTATCATCGTGACCATAAATCATATATACAGGCAGTCCTTGACTTACAACCATTTGTTTAGTGACCATTCAAAGTTGCAACAATAGTGAAAAAGTGACTTATGGCAGTTTTTCACATGACCATTGCAGCATTCCCATGTCCATGTGATCAAAATTTGGGTGCTTGGCAACTGGCATGTCTTTATGTTGGTTGCAGTGTCCCAGAGTCACCTTTTGCGACTTTCTGACAAGCAAAGTCAATGGGGAAGCCAGAGTCATTTAACAACCATGTTACTAACAACTGCAGTGATTCACTTAACAGCTGTGGCAAGAAAGGTCATAAGACAGGGAAAAACTCATTTAACAACCATCTTGCTTGGCTATGGAAATTTTGGACTCAGTTGTGATCATAAGTCAAGGACTACCTGTATTTGAGACATGAAAGACTAAAAAATAAAAAGAGGAAAAGAAAAGAAAAGAAAAGAAAAGCAAACAAAAGAAAAATTGAGCCCAAATCCAAAATTGGGTTCAGGGAGCATGTAAAACCCAAGTTAACAATAACATGGTCCCTGTACTATCATTAACATTTTATGTCAAAACATATTATAGCTTCAAGAGACAACTCAGCTCAGACAATATGGTGGGTCAATGGCTGGATTCTTACAACAAACCAAACCACAAACTATCCTCAACCTCATTATAGCTTAGTCCAAATACTGTGTGAAACTTGACCATGTAGATTGAGTTGAGTTGAGTACTCTCCTTTTGACTGAGACTTCAAAGCGTATCAGTTCGTGTAAGATTCATCCCTGTTATTAAGCAACTTCACTTGGAAAAATACAACCCTGGCCAAATCACAAAAACAAGGCACCACAACCAGAAAATGGAGTTGATTCTTTCTTTAAAGTCAGCATTTTCCATGACCGCAGCAGAATTGAGCAAGGCTACTTGATGAAGAAGAGATAAGCTGCTACCATCTAGGAAGACAAGCCTTACAGCATCCATTTCCACCCTTGTTTGCTTTCTTGTCCTCTCTGTATAAAGTAGCTGGGCACAGAACGGGAGAAGCGGGTACAAATGAAATAGTCTTGATTACTACTGATTCCCAGGCAAGGCTGAGCAGTTGAGATATTCACATGTTCCATTAGGAGTAAGTTCTGGCGTTTCAAGGCAATGTGCTCTTCCTTCATTTTTTTACCCCAAGACAGCACTTTTCCTGGTAACTCAAATATACATTTTCCTCTTTCTTCCCTTTCTTCTGTCTTCTCACTTTTGGACTTTCTGTTCCAACACTGGAACAAAGAGGTTGTCATGGAGGATCTACAGATAGATGTCTAAGTTTCTTGATTCTCAATTGTTGAAGGATTTGAGAGCAACATTGACAGCAATAACTAACTAACTAACTAACTAACTAACTAACTAACTAACTAACTAACTAACTAACTAACTAACCAAGCTGTGGCTCAAGCTAAAAACTACCTCTACCCATCTCAGTGCTTCTCACCCATAAAGCCTGGGATTAGGTTTATTCAGTGTGGAAGTGGTAGTTTTCATATTGTCACATATGAACAATCTGATGCAACATGGGCCTTTACTAAAACAAGGAACAGATGGCAAATATCTAGTACCTAAACTTTTTTTTACTTCCATCCCTTTACAAAGATTGGGGAGAAAAAGAAATTATTATAAGCAGAACCTGAGTTGATTATTCAGCAGTTGTTAGAATTTTTCATAATGGCTTCTTGGTTTTTCTAAAATGTATCGCTTTTCCAAAGCTCCCAGATTCTTGAGTATAAGTTTATTTGTTTCTGCTAAGCATGTCAAAAAGCCTAAAAGTATTTGTGCAGTTATGGGTTGCCACTGTCACTTGTTCCCTAATACTTCAATCTATTTCATTTCCAGCTATTAGTCTACATTCATACCTAGTTAGTAATTTTTTTGCACTTAACGAACAATGATGCTCTCACAGCCAGACTTAAGGAATTAAACAGATGCTATGGCAACCATGATGGACTGAAATACTGAGACAGAACACCCCCACCCCCTTCTTTGTGCAACCTCCAGGGAATTTTGCTCAATGGAACACCTTGGACCTCTTTGCTATGGAATTTTTAAAAATAAGTCAAGATATTAACAGGAACAAGAGGAGTTAAACTGTGATAGCAGTGTTCCAATATCTCAGGGACTGCCACAAAGAAGAGGGGGTCAAACTATTTTCCAGGCCACCTGAAGGCAAGACAAGAAGCAATGGATGGAAACTAATCAAGGAGAGAAGCAACCTAGAAATAAGGAGAAATTTCCTGACAGAACAATTAATCAGTGGAATGGCTTGCCTTCAGAATTTGTGGGTGCTTCAACAATGGAGGTGTTTGAGAAGAGACTGGGCATCTGTTTGTCTGAAATGGTATAGGGTTTTCTGCTTGAGCATGGGATTGGACAAGAAGATCTCCAAGGTCCCTTCCAATTCTGTTATTCTGTTATTCTTTTTGTTAAAAAAAAACTTCCTGGAATATGTCAAGGTCACCTCAATAAAAATTGTGCAGCATTATCTCATTTGGTTGACTATTGTCTTTCATGATACACTCTCAAATGTACAACATTAAGAAGAACTGGGGGGGACATCTTGTTTTACCACTGAGCAATAAAAAATCCCCAGGGTGTTTTCCTCTCACACATGTAAAAACACATACATACACTCCATTTGACTTTTAATTCCCCCTTTCCCTTTGCTTTGTTATGTCGTTCCAGCTCTATGAAGATCAAAAAATTCTTCACTGACAATTAAAAAAAAATAGGCATCACACCCAGCAACTGTTTTGCAAGGGGCCATTATCCGTAGGCAATTATCTCTCTCCCAGACTCCTATATTTCTCTATAACCTCTCTTTTTACTCGTTCCCCTATCACCATATGCCAAAACTGTAGCAGGACGGAAAAAGAAATTCCTTCTAGATGAGCAAGATTGAGCTAGCAATGAATCAACCAGATCAGATCAGCTGTTCATTTTCACCTGCATGTATTTAAATTCTCTATCTATGCAACCAAGTGTCAACAACCTTTGTTTTTCTTATGCTGGCTCTGTCTGTGCAAAGATCTCACCCAATGTTAATAAGTACATATTTCCTCATCTTATATAAGAGGCTTTATAATAGCACTCAGCTCTTAACAATTAGGGCAGCGTACATTCAGGCTACACTAAAAGGCTAAAACTAAAACAAATTTAAAAGATAACATTAGACGTAATCTCTCAGAAATAAGAATCCAACAGAAATCAACAGTTTGAGAATCTTTACTTAACACCAGCATAGGAAATCTAGTTTTGGGAGAAAGTTTCATAAAAGAGCACCATAACTGAATACATCCCCTTTTCAACTGGTATGGGGCCCTGGTGGTGGAGTGGGTAGAATGCAGTACTGCAGGCAAACTCTGCTCACAGTCTGGAGTTCAATCCTGACGGGGCTCGAGGTTGACTCCGCCTTCCATCCTTCCAACGTTGGTAAAATGAGGACCAAGATTGTTGGGGACAATATGCAGACATTTGTAAACCACTCAGAGAGTGTTGTAAAGCAGTATGGAGCGGTATATAAGTCTAAGTGCTATTGCTATCTATTTCCAACTATAGGGCACCCATAGATGGTACACACACACACACACACCTGCAGAAATGTTACTAAAGGGCTGGGTTGATCTGGAAAAATAATATTTAAAATATATAGATTCCAAGCTTGAAAGGAATTAGTGGTTAAACACCAGCACTTAGCTTAGGCACTGAAGAGAAGCCAGCAATGCACTTTAAATAAGAATGATATGCATTCTGGATTACTGTGAGGCAGTTGGTCTTCCCTGACAGATACGCATGTTGTTTTGTTGGCAGCAATACAAAGTGGTTTGCCGTTGCTTTTACTCCAGGAGAGTTTTTTTTTTTTCAATTTCCTAGTCTACTCCAGTCTAAACCACATTACAAATATTCAACTTTAAATGGATCAACATTTAACCCAACCATGTGATGATGGCCTTACTCATGGAACCCACATTTTCTTCAACCCAGCCTCAGCAGCTATTCTTGCTCAAAGCAAAAAATAAAAAATAAAAAGTCTCATTCTGTGTTCTCGCTGGCTTTCTTTTTCTTCAGAGCAATTGAGTTTTCCAACATTGCTAAATACATTGTATTTCATAATTATGGACAATTAATTTTACTTGTGTAACTTGCTAGGAGATAAAAGTAAAGGTTTCCCTATCAGCTGTGGCACCAGGGACCGGTTCTGTGGAGAAAGGTTTTTCTGCAGACCGGAGAGTATGTGACACTTTGCTTGTTTGTGCGAACTGGTTGCTGGCAGGTCGTAGCCCAGTACCAGTCCATGGGCCGGGGTTGGGGACCCCTGCTCTAGGGCACAGTGCTCATCTACATTTCTTGGGCAAGGGAGCCAGCGTTGTCCAAAGACAATTTCCGTGGTTGTGTAGCCAGCATGGCTGTATGCCAAAGGCACACAGAACACTGTTACTTTCCCACCAAAGGGGTACCTATTAATCTACTCTCATTGCCATGCTTTTGAACTGCTAAGTGGGTAGGACCTGGAGCAAGTAACGGGAGCTCACCTCATCGCACAGCACTCAGGTCTTAACCCAGGCTGTCAGCTCTCCATCCGACAAGCTCAGCATCTTTAATTGCTGAGCTATTGCACCTCTTATTATTGTAACAACAGGAGCTACCTATTATTTATAATAAGCAGAGAAATGGTTGAGAATTGAATGGAGGTCATTATGAAATGGACCAAATGAGTCCCTAATAAGATCTGATTCCAAAATCATTTAAGAATGGGCAAAACATCAGTGATAGAACGGAAGGGATCTGCTCCCAGTCTCTGTTCCTTCCAAGCTCATGGACTTCACAGATCAAGGATAACTATCCCAGCCTCAAATGTTAAAAGGTGTTTCATACTTTGTAGGTTCTATAGCACAAGGCAGGATGCAGACACAGTTTCAGTCAAGTACTGTGTTTAATTCCGTTTTCCAACACAAATCTTAAATTGCTTCCTCAGAATTGAGTATCACCTAATTCAGTGCGATTTAGCTCAGGTGAAAGTAATCTAGTGATAGAAGCAGGAAAAGCATATGAAACATGCCTCCATGATCACTGGAAACTCTGCAAACCTTAGCTGTTTAAGCTCTGGAATTTTAATTTTTAATCTGACATTAAGAGCATGCTATTAAACTTGTGGGAAGGCATCATTTTTTCTTAATTTTAATTCTAGCAGAAAGCAATTCCATGTCATTGTTGTCCTTACCTCACTTCCTTGGTACAGGCTCCATTTTGGTTTTTAGAATATGATGCTAGAGACCTTGCCCAAAGCACTGATGATGTTACCTAGTGTGGGTAATGAAACATCTGGAATAAAACAACCAAGAGAGCACCAAGAACCCCTCACATGGTCTTCTTCCTGAACCAGGTTGTGCATCCATGCCATAGACACCTTGGGAAGGACAAGCATGGATGTCCACCAGCCAGCCAGAAGACAGAGGCAAGATGAGTGCCATGTTCCAGAATTCCCTAAAACTGGTCAGAAAAATACAAATTTCTCTCCCTCCTATAAGGAGTCAAGATCATACACATCTGTCACCTTCTTAAAGGCAATTTGAACAGAAGTGCTCTCTACAGCATAGCCAACCATATTAGAACAAGTTCCTACTAACCAATTTAAAAATGTAAGCTTGTCATAGGTTTGTATTGGGACAGTTGAGTTCTAGGAATAGGCATCCAAAACATCTGGGGCTATCAGGGCTGTGATTCATTCAATTCATGTCAGTGTTTATACTCAAAGTGCATTTCAGTCCAAGACCGGCATAGAACTGAACAATCAACCAACTGTTTAAAGAAGAGGAAGGCTTGATATGAAACATCAGCTAAAAGGATAGAATATTATTACCATGATTGTTCTCAATCATATGAATTGTGTTTATATGAGTTTCATGGTGCTGAACTTGTGGGGTTTTTTTTTCTTTTCTCAGAATTGGTTCCAACGATTAGAATTTCACCAGGTCTTCTCTGATGCTTTTTGTTGGACCAATTTTTAGAGAAGAGAATCTTTGGAACTGTACCTTGCAAAAACAAAAATCCTGAGCACTTATTGGCACTTCCTGAATTTCAGTTTCCACAATGCCTTGGAGATGGCTCAGTAGCTTAAAACTATTATGTACAGATGCCCACAACCTTGGAATGGCAAAAAAAAATTGCACAATAGTCCAGGATTGATTGGCACATGTCTTTGTCCTCCCACAGATTCTTGCTTCTAGTTCCCAGCAAAACTGGATGAACGACTGCGAGAGTTGCAGTTTGTGGTTGATAATTAAATTAACTTGAAAGAACCAGACTGGCACGGAGGGTTACTCTGGCTGGGCCAGTCTGTCAAGCCAAAATAGGAACAAGAAAGGGTGCTTTTGGAGTTCCAGCTAAGTCTGTAATCAACTTCACAGAGTATCAGCATTTAAATTAAATACTTCAGTGGCCACCATAAGCCAGCAATGTGAGGTTTTTTTTATAATTGGTTGGAAAATGCTACTCATCTTTGTATTTAAAGGCCAACCTGGTGGCCAAAAACCATCAGAAATTCTGCGCATAATTATGGAACAGGTGAATAGATTGTTGCAGAAAACACTTCCTTTTTCATTTGGAAAAAGAATGCCGTGTTCGTCTATGGTAATATTTCTCAGAATATTGGAAATTAAAAGACAGGTTCCACCTCTTTTTCTTTGAAAGCAACCTCTCCTCTGGCAGGCTTACATAGCAGTAGTACAGCCAAGTGACTAAACACCAACAACAGTTCAAAAAGTATGTAGGTTTGCCTGTTTAATAACAGAATGGGAGACTATCAAAAAATTCCAGGGCTGTAAATTTAATAGGAAAGTTGGGGAAAAAAAACAGAAAGAAGCCAGTGTCAGGTCCCTTTTATTCTGTTGCCAGGGGAAACTGTACAATCTTGCTGACAAAATCACTAGGAGTCAAGCTCAACTTGGATGTGGTTTCATCAATTTAACCCAAGTGGGCTTATTAAAGATGGTTGCTATATCGGTTTTTTAACAGCAGAGGTCCTCCCTCCCCATAGCTTAGTGAAAACGAGCTAAACTACCTCCTAACATTGGGGCTACAACAAAAATCTCTGATCAGCCATAAAGCATCAGAAAGTGGCAGATTCCAGATATTAGCAGCGTTATATAGCCATCTTAAGCAACAGGACATTTAATAGAGAGTGAGGACTGATTATGCTAATGTGCTGCCATTTGCTACACCTTAAGTCTGCCTTCCTTAATTGAGCACATGCTTGCTAATAACCCAATAATTAGGCAAATTTTGATGGAGGATATCACCAGGAACAGCTCCACGCATTAAAAGAAACCAGAGGGGAAACAGAGGCTTGTTTTATGCAGTGATTGCACAATGGTTCACCACCTATGGCTCTGTGGGGGTTGGATTTGGGGAAACGTTTATCAGGAACTAACTGTGAACCACAGTGACTATGTCCCCATCAAGCAGATCAGGCTCAAAGCTAGATTGCCACATTGGACAACGTCCAAATTCACAGTTTGCATTAGCACAAAATGGAGTAGTTTAGCTTTTGGTTAGTACTAAGATAGATGGTCGATGGGATAATTATGCTTGGATCCTCAGGTGAGGCTTGTTAACCATGGTTAATTAAATAAACTATAGTTTGCAGTTGAGTCTGCAAATACATTAAGCCGTAAACTATGGTTGACAAACCACTACAGCTGCCTAGTTCACTCAAACTTGTCTAATGGCCACCCACAAAATGTGAATTTTTGGCCAATAATTATAATAATTATAATAATCCCAAACAGAGGAAAGCCAATTCCTGAATTCAAACAATACACTAAGTCATAATTTGGTTTTTTTATTTTGTCTGTTGGTGAACTCAACTATTGGAGTTTATTCAATTAGCTACAGAAAAGCAAACCATGACTTAATGCAATGTGTGAATCTAATCAATGAAACCAACTTAGGTGCATTTGCTGTCTAATGTAAACAGTTGCACAGACTCTTTCTGGGTCAAATCCTTTAACACTGCCTTTCCCAACTTGGGAATCTCAGGTTGATTGGAACATCGTCTCCTGTCATATCCAGCCAAGGTTGGTCAATACATCTGAAGACTGCCAAATGAAAGAAATAGCTTGAACCTTCTTAATATCACAAATACTGGTCGATATCTGGGCAATTGCTCAGCAAGACTATTGGGACTGCCTTAAAACGCACAAACACAATTAACAGCTAAAATTCTCATGACATTTATCCGTTTGTCTTTTTGTAATCTCAAGTTAGCTCAAAAGGTGGATTATGCCACAATAATTTTTGAATCAAGGTACCTAACATCAGCTAACCTAAAGAATGCGTAAAAAAAAAACCAGGACACTTGACTCTATGGAATTGAAATTTCCACAATGTTCAGACCAGTTTTATTCACAAAACTGTGATCGTTGTGGTATCCCCATAGTCATGTGATTGTGATTTCCAATGATCCCTGCCAACTTCCCATAAGAAAAGTCAATGGGGAAGCCAGTAGGAAGTCAGAAGTCAGTCCCACTTTTTTGCTCACCAGTTCCTACTACAGTCATGTTTTGCTGGGACTTTACATAAAGCGTAAAGCCAAACCAGGGAGAATGTGCTGATTTATCTAGAGAAACTAGTATTCTGGCATGGTCAGCTGCACATTGCTTTAAGCCGGGGGAAAAGAAATGAAAATGTTAAAGTATTCTCGAAGGATGGCAGATCAGCCAGGAATGCCATCTTCAAAAGTGTCCTTCATTAAATGAAGAGAAGCTATATTTCTCTTGCTATGCATCTTGCATTTTTAATAAATGGATGTTTTATTCTTTAAAAGGAAAGTAACCAATCAAATGACAAAAGAAGAGCCTAAAAATGCTTTTGGTTTGGATAAATTCCTGAGCTGAACCCAAACTTAGCAAAAGACTGGAGAGAAATCGATTCCTGGGGTAAAAGAAGGGTGCTTCTGATATTTATAATAATTAAATCTGATATCATCCTTAGTTGGGCTGGAATAAAGAATATTAATCAAATACCTATTTTAAGGGATATTTTTGTTTTTCTTTAGCCAAGAAGTATGCTCAATGACGCTCTGGGTTCGTGCATTATGCTAGATCACAGTTAGACCATTGAAAACCAAGAAAGTCCTGCTTGCTTCATAGTTGTCCTAATCATAGATCTATAGTAGTCTTATTTAGTGACCACAATTGGGAACAGCAACTGGATTAAGCAAAGCAGCTGCTAAGTGAAATCACAACTGTGCTTATGCTCTTCCTTCAGCTTTTCTTTGCTTTACAAACCTGTGACGATCATAAATGGGAAGATTGGTTGCTAAGTTACTTTTTCAACACTACTGGAACTGTAGCCACTAGCCAAGGCAGTTACTAAGCGAGAACTTCCTGTATTATCCATTGCAATAGGTGGGAGTAAAATAGATATAGTTCTTTCTCCTACTGCTAGGAAATATTACATCTTTTGGAGTTTAGCTTGCTGTGCAAGGCAGTTTAATCTTTAGGAAAAAGAAGCTGGCAATACTACCCATTGTTCCCACAACTCAAGAATCTTTAACAATGAAACTGTCACCTCTTCAGAGATCTAGATTCAATCATAAGATGTACACAGTGGTGGGATTCAAATATGTGAACAACCGGTTCTCTGTGTGGATGCTGCTTCCGGAAGTCCGTTCTGGGCCTGGGCAACAAAAAAATAGCTACCGGTTCTGCCGAACTGGTGTGAACTGGCTGAATCCCACCACTGGATGTACAACTTCCTCTTATGACAGTTTCTGGTACTTTAAAACTACTTGAGGTTTATACCTGAATTGCAAGGCACTATGTATATGTCATAGTTGATCTATTACATGTAAACAAAGCCAGATACATGCATGTTAGATCATCACAAAGCTGCAAATTACAATAGGCATGGGACGTTTTTGTACCTATGGAGAAGCATACAGCTAATTTGTAAAAGCTCTACCTGAATAATCATGTATTTATTGATTGCTGGATTGATTTATTCTTGGCTACCCCAATCCTGAAGAAGAGTTCTCTAGTTGCTAAGAGTAAAATCAAAATCAAGCAACCAACCAATTTAAAATTAACACAAGAAATCACAAGGAAACATTTAAAATGCCTTTGGAGGGTGTTTTGAGGAACAGCAGAGTCCAAAGAAGGAAAACCTCAACCTTGGGAACTTTAAGAAGTGTGGACTTCAACTTCAATGTTCTGGCTGAAGAATTCTGGGAGATGAAGTCCATGAATCTTAAACTTCCTAAGGATTAGGAATCCTGACCTAGACATTATAGCATACTTTTTCTATCCCGGTACTTTTCCATCATCCGCCCTCATCCCCAATGAGTGGAATTGCATGCCCACAGAAGATATATTGTTTTCTTTGCAGGACACCCTGAACTGTGACTTAACCCCATGGTCTGTCATGGCCAGCTCTGACTCTGAGATGTCTGAGAAGGGGGTGACTTCGGAGGACCCTGTGGAAGAGCAGCCTGCCCCAGAGAGCAGCAGGGAGACACCTCAGCCTGATCGGACAGCACAGCCTGTGGACCAGCTGGAAGCAGCAGAATATGAGGGATTTGATCCAGGAGCTCCTCCCAGTGCTACGGGGCTGAGTGAAGAACAGATCTTCAGGCGCCTTGCCAGGCAAGGGGGTTCCCACTAGTGACTCCTTGCACTTGGTGGGGTCTCTTTTATCGTCACCACAGACAAGCCATCCATTACAGATAAGAACTCTCTGTCTGTTATGCCCTGAACTCTTTCCTGTGAAAACTCTGTTGCTTTTGAAGCTGGATTGGCTGGCAAACTATGCCAACTCTATGATCTCTGGAATGTGCACCAATGGGATCTTGCTTGTAAGTATCCAAGTGATCTGGGACAGTTTGAGGTTGTGTGCACATCTGCCTACACACCCTGCCCGCCGCTGCTATAATTTCTCAACATCAAGTAAAGCCTTGAATTGTACTCCTTTGTGTGTGTCAGACCTGGGACAGGACAGAGTCTGATTCACACAACATAACTAGACAAGGGTAGTTCAAACAGATTGTATGAACACAGTTCCAACCCTATAAGAGGCGTTGTCAGAGACTTCTTCGCCATTTCTTGTAATCTTCTATGTACTTTTGCAAAGTTTGTGGTTTCCACCCTCAAACTGCAAATACTCTTTTCTTGTGTTTGGGTAGTTCTCTTTTTGGTTATTAAAGCCCAGGCAGTTCTCACATTTTGGAGAGTGATGTAGCAACTTGTCTACCCCACCTCTCCAACTGAAGGAGAGGAGCCCAGCTACGCAGAAAGCAGCAAAGCAAATGCATTGAATTTTCCACCCACAAACATCAGTATTAAAGCAAAGAATGTTTTGCCTACAGAAGCTGTTCATTTAAAAAACAAATCACCCTTCCTCAACCAAACACTCACCTAAACCAAAAGTCCAGGCACATAAGTGAAGTAAAAAGACCAGCCTCCCCATCGTGGCTCTCTTCCTCCTAACCTTTCCTAGCACGTAGTACACCTTCCCTTTTAAACGAATGCAGCCGGCGAATAGGAGCCTCACCACCTCTCCAGGGTGGTGCTTCAGCTTAGATTTCAAAAGTGTGGGAGTTGTTTGGGGCAGGAAGAGATGGTTGGCCAAACAAGGGTGTGGAAAGAAGAAAATCTGATTGTAAAAGTCTGCTCAGAATTTAGGGGAAATGACCATATCTTGCATTGTCTTAGATTCACATCCTTTACTTGAGTTATTGAATGATCCTACTTTCTGGATTCAGACACTACATTGAGCTCCAGATTAACCAAACAGGCTGGGTTTCCATCTTAAGGTCACCAAAAAGACAACAAGCTTAATCAAGCTTTGCATGTTGTATGAATGTAGTTCCTAAGTTTCTGGTTATGTATGTTGGACAAAGTCAGCCATATTCTAACATTCACTGCCTGAATTTGGGTAAAAAGAACAACAGCCTTGACAATTCCAGAGTCCAAAGTTAAGATGAATCCTTCTGCTGCCTTCTAGCCTTTGTGGCCAGGGAGACCTTCTGAAACTTGAAGACTTGGAGTAGTCGTTTCTTCTTTCTTGGATAAGTTCAGGCAGAGACTGGAAAGCCATTAATAAAGGATGCTGTAATTTTGATACCTATATTGACTATCAATTCAATGTCCTAAATAACTTCTTATAATTTTATTTTAATGTTCCAATGTCACCTGATCATGGACAACTAGTGGACAATCACTTAAATATGAGCCAGCCATGTGCTGCAGCTGCCAAAAAAGCCAACACAGTGCTGGGCTGCATTAACAGAGGGATAGAATCAAGATCACATGAAGTGTTAATACCACTTTACAATGCCTTGGTAAGGCCACACTTGGAATACTGCATCCAGTTTTGGTCACCATGATGTAAAAAAGATGTTGAGACTCTAGAAAGAGTATAGAGAAGAGCAACAAAGATGATTAGGGGACTGGAGGCTAAAACATATAAGGAGCGGTTGCTGGAATTGGGTATGTCTAGTCTAATGAAGAGAAGGATGAAGGGTGATAGCATAGCAGTCTTCCAGTATTTGAGGGGCTGCCACAAAGAAGAGGGAGTCAAGCTATTCTCCAAAGCACCTGAAGGCAGGACAAGAAACAATGGATGGAAACTAACCAAGGAGAGAAGCAACCTAGAACTAAGGAGAAATTTTCTGACAATTAGAACAATTAGTCAGTGGAACAACCTGCCTTCAGAAGCTGTGAATGCTCCAACACTGGAAGTTTTTAAGAAGAGACTGGACAGCCATTTGTCTGAAATGGTATAGGGTTTCCTGCCTGAGCAGGGGGTTGGACCAGATGACCTCCAAGGTCTCTTCCAACTTTATTATTATTATTACTATTACTATTACTATTACTATTAATTACTATTACTATTATCATTATTGATCATCGCACAGTCAGCCAGATGTTCAGACTGGATTTGGCATTTTTGTCTACCTATCGGGTCCTTACCAAGGACCTGGGATAGGCAGATGTGGATGTTTGATGGTATTACAGATATCGTCACAGGATGGAAGCAGTTCCTAGTAAGGCCACCTTTTGCAATTGACTAATGGCAAATAATAATAATAATAATAATAATAATAATAATAATATTATTATTATTATTATTATTATTATTATTATTATTATTATTATTATTATTATTATTATTATTATTATTATTATTATTATTATTACCAACTGGACCATGTTTTAATTGAGTGTTCCAATTTTTCCTGATTCACACAATTATCACACAATCCAGTGGTTCAAATCCAGAGGCTCCTTTATGGGTGAATGCAATAATAATAATAATAATAATAATAATAATAATAATAATAATAATAATAATAATAATAATAATAATAATAATAATAATAATAATTTTATGAATAATAAATTAATCAAACTAGCTGATTCCACCTCATTCTAGGGTAAAATTGGTTAGTTTGTGGTTCAGACAAGCAAAACCTCAGGGTAGGTTCATACATCATGATAAACCAAAATGTGATTTGCTTGGGGATTTTGCACATTCAGTGTGGTTTATTAATACATTTAAATAGCAATTTTGCTGGATGAAACCTGTATGCAGCAACATCCAAATATTCCAGAAACTTCCTTGTTTGGGAGAAAAGCAGATAAAAACCTGAGAAGCCTGTTGAGCTGGGCATCCTCACACAAGCCATTAATTTCAATTGCCCTGTAGGAATAAATCAAAAAGAGAAGGAAAGGAAGCCACCACCCCAAACTTGTTTCATTTGCAATTTATTCTCCCTGCTACATGCAAGACCGTTAACACCAATTGCCTTGCAGGGAGGATGCAGGATGTTAGCTTGTTTTTAAATAATATTTCATTATATTTTGATTTAATAGTGTTTCTATTGCTTGTACACAGTTCCGAGAGGCTTCTTCTTTTGAGAGGCAAGGTATGAATAATGGAAACAATTTCTCCACACTCTTAGTTCTGAGCTTGCTAAATAATCTGAAATCTGATTTTTTAAAAAATGTTATATTCACTTGGGGGGAAGGCAATATAGATGAACATCACTGCCAACTGTTCGCCCAGCCTCTAGAATTGCATCTTTTGAAATTATTTTGAAATGTCAATTTTTAGTGAATAGTATTTACAAAACAGAACATCTTTCAGTGGTAGAAAAAAAGGAAACTAACCACAGTCCCCTTTAAGCTTTTTTCTTCAGACTGAGCTGAGCTGCTAAAAGCTAAAAAGCTGAACTGGACTTTACATGTTTTAATCAGTGGACAAGCTTATTTATACAAAAAAAACCTTTGCAAATTCCTATCCTGTTTGTTAAATCTGGAAATTCTAACATGCTATTTGGGTGTGGGAATGTCTTCCTGTGCATACAAAAATCCAGGTGTGTCTGCAGGGAACTGGTGAGTAGAACAGCTCTTTATAATTCCTCTCCAGACAAGGAGAAGACTTGAGATCACCAAAAAGTTCTCCAGACAGCTGATTCTCACGAGGAATCTGCAAGATATGAGTAAGTTCAGAGCTCTGGGAGATGAGGGTCTTTAGAGATTGGGTTAGCACAGGGGTCTTCAAACTTGGCCCTTTTATGACTTGTGGACTTCAACTACCAGAATTTCCCAGCCAGGCACGCTGGCTGAGGAATTCAGGGAGTTGAAGTCCACAAGTCATAAAAAGGCCAGGTTTGAAGACCCCCGGGTTAGCATATTTCCTTTTCTAATCACTTTCAAAAATGTTTTTTAACTTAAACATTAATGTGTAATAAACAAACCCTAATATTTATTAACCCCTTTCAGCTATTTGGAATCTTTGAATTGACAGGTTTAACAGCACTGGATGAGTTTCCTTCAATTCTTAGTGAAATAAATTTTAAATACAACTTTAAGGACTTTTTTTTTCTCCTTTTGAAATAAACAGCAGAGGGATGATTAGAACTTTGATTCTGGAAAGTTACAAATGGACTAAAGGTCCAGATAGATTGGAAAGAAGATTTCTGAATAGTAAGAATCCTTCATGTGGGAAAATCCTTTTGTTTTGAATTCAGTTTAAATAAAATTGATTGCTGAGACTTTGAAGGTTGGACACTAAAGGCAATCAGAAGGAACTAAGTATTAAATTCAAAATGGAGTAAGAAACTTTAACATTGGACATATTGAAGGATATTTTTGAATAACGGACCTAGAAGTTTATTTTAAGAATGTCTGCCTCTGTAGATGGACTATGTTTAAAAGAATTTATGTAAGAGGAACAAGTTTCACCACATAAGACTGAGACTGATTTGGAAATAGATGTAAAAGTGACAGGCTACAAAAACAACACGCAAAAAGATGCTACACTGGACATAAAAATGAAACTGGCTGATCTCTTAAAAGAGATGTACAAACAACAAACCAAAAGAGGGATTTGGATAATTTTACTATATTGGATTTGTAAAAGAGACTTTTATAAGCAAGGACTCCCAACAGGCTGGAGTCCATATGCCTTAAAGTTGCTAAAGTTGAGAAATATTGCTCCACAAGCAAATTACCAAAGCTGAGAAACACGTATCTTAGTATCAGCAGCATCACAATTTCCACCTGTTCCCATGCAATGAAATGAAAACCAATGAAATGAAATGAAATGCAGAGAATCTGAAAAGAATACAGAATAACAGACTTGGAAGTCTTCTA